>NC_064303.1:114741187-114766187 GCF_023373825.1 Bactrocera dorsalis
CGAGTAACTGCGACTGCGGTTAGTCCGAAATCTTTCAGAGAAAAGCTGTTGAGTTTTGTCTTGAATATGAAATGGCTTGGAAAAGAAAAATTGTGTCCAAGCCACCTCGCAAATTATTTTCAATATACATATATACATATGTACATATGTGCAAACACACATACCTACGTACGTGCATACCCACTTTGCATTCGTTATTTCTCAGCATTTCGAGTGTACGAATTATCCTATTAAGAAAATATCTGATAAGCAACATGTTAGAGAAAAGTGAAATGAGTTACTGCCAGCCCGTTCAAATAGAGGATAGCAATGAAGACTCAATAAATTTGTCGAAAGATCAATTTGATTTTGAACTGTAGACACGACTTGATTCGCCGAGGCAACAAATCGTGGCAAGATCAAATATAAATAAAATATAAATAGCTTTGTCCTCTTTAAAGAGATATTCACACATCCTCTTGGCGTATTTAGCCAAATTGAACTTTGTTTTCTTTTCACCCGTAATTTTTGAGAAGAGATCAGAGCTCCAACATAACAAACATTTAGCCGAAGACGCTTACTACGGACGGCCGTCGTTTCCTAGTTTGCATAATATTATACATGAGTGTTTTCGAAACCCTACAGAGCAGACCTAAAGAGTGCTATGTCTTATAAAATCCATCAGCCGTTCGGAAACGACTTGAGACAAGCTTCACACTTTAGTAAACCTTAAGATTGATACTCATTTTGAAGGGAAGAAAATCGCTTGGTTGCACAAAGAAACTTTTCATCAAACTCGGTGCAATTTTCAAATAGTTTCAATTTTCATTGCAAACAACTTTTTTTACATGCATGCTTAATACACATGCACACACATACATATGTTTCTATATCGACGTATATTTATATAAACGTTTATATACTTGTTATATACTACACATGTATACATGCTCTACATACATATGCACATTTGACATGTAGCAATTTACTGAAATAAAAATCAACTTCAAATCTTTTATTTCCAATTCAATTGCGATAAAAAGCGAAATAAGCCGAACAATGTGGAATGAGAGGTGAGCTATAAGAATCAACAGAATTCCAAACGAGATTGAAAGTTATTTCTTTTCACCGTGTCAAGGGGCGGGAAAGTCTGCTCATTACTTTTTACTTTACTTCCACGCATTCGCACACTCTGAACTCACTTCTTAACCCGCACGTAGAACTTTTTTACATTTTCACATACATGTGTATGTATGTATGTACATACCTTGCGTTGGTATCTAAACATTCGCCCACATAAAAGAAATGTATACATATAAAGGGTGATTTTTTAAGAGCTTGATAACTTTTTTTTAAAAAAAAACGCATAAAATTTGCAAAATCTCATCGGTTCTTTATTTGAAACGTTAGATTGGTTCATGACATTTACTTTTTGAAGATAATTTCATTTAAATGTTGACCACGGCTGCGTCTTAGGTGGTCCATTCGGAAAGTCCAATTTTGGGCAACTTTTTCGAGCATTTCGGCCGGAATAGCCCGAATTTCTTCGGAAATGTTGTCTTCCAAAGCTGGAATAGTTGCTGGCTTATTTCTGTAGACTTTAGACCTGACGTAGCCCCACAAAAAATAGTCTAAAGGCGTTAAATCGCATGATCTTGGTGGCCAACTTACGGGTCCATTTCTTGAGATGAATTGTTGTCCGAAGTTTTCCCTCAAAATGGCCATAGAATCGCGAGCTGTGTGGCATGTAGCGCCATCTTGTTGAAACCACATGTCAACCAAGTTCAGTTCTTCCATTTTTGGCAACAAAAAGTTTGTTAGCATCGAACGATAGCGATCGCCATTCACCGTAACGTTGCGTCCAACAGCATCTTTGAAAAAAATACGGTCCAATGATTCCACCAGCGTACAAACCACACCAAACAGTGCATTTTTCGGGATGCATGGGCAGTTCTTGAACGGCTTCTGGTTGCTCTTCACCCCAAATGCGGCAATTTTGCTTATTTACGTAGCCATTCAACCAGAAATGAGCCTCATCGCTGAACAAAATTTGTCGATAAACACATTTCGAACCGAACACTGATTTTGGTAATAAAATTCAATGATTTGCAAGCGTTGCTCGTTAGTAAGTCTATTCATGATGAAATGTCAAAGCATACTGAGCATCTTTCTCTTTGACACCATGTCTGAAATCCCACGTGATCTGTCAAATACTAATGCATGAAAATCCTAACCTCAAAAAAATCACCCGTTATGTATGCGTATGTGAGTGTAATTTTAAACTCTGCCTTAAAATAAAATGGCCGAGTGGGAGCTGTTGTTGCTGCGTCAGTGGACATCGGAGGCGACAAGCATCTGCAAAGAACGAAGGATCGTGTAGATGGTCACTCGTGCTTATGCACACACATACACGCGCACACACGTATGTGCTTGCATGTGGGGAAGTGTGTTCACAGAAAGCTTCAGACGAAATACAAAAATGCGTTGTAAAATTGTAAGGGTGGACACACGGCCGCCACTAGTAATTGGACAGGGGTGAAGGAGATTAGGTACATTTTCTCAAAATTTCGCAATGGTAGAGGCTACATCGGCAGAATATGTACATATGTGTGTAATTGGCGCGTGCCTGTGTTCCTGTGCTCGTGTTATCTTTGACAGAACACACCTTTGGCTTTTGGCAATGTCCAAATTTCGTTGAAATTACAGTTGTGTAACATGCACTTGTACGTACATACATATGTATGCACATATGTGCACATTGAACTATGCGATGGGATATATGCTTATACTCGTTTGTCACTGGTATTCGCACGCAATACGTCCACGTTCTATCTGCTTGGGCCAAAGGAGGCAACTGGAAAACGTTGATTAGAAAAAGTCAAAATGCCAGAACTAATTTGAGTTTTGATTGACTTTGATTGTTTGATTTTAAATGTGCGCATTTTATTAAAAAGAAGCATCTCTCTGCAGAAAGTTCGCAATTCTTTCCTCTTTCTTTCTTCCATTTCGAAGGTAATTAGTTCAGCTTAAATTGAAATAAAATATTCGTATGCTTTCAGTTATCCACGATAACGCAGTTTTTAGACTCTTACATATGCATTTACCATATGTATGTACGTATGCTTATACAAGGGTATGTCATATCGTATGAGTTACATTACCGCTCTCTAATCAACCTATATTCCCAACACACATTTCCTATAATTTAAAACCTTTTCAAGAAATTTGCAATTATTATTGGGGTTTAATCAGAAAAGTGCCGACGTAGTCGATTTTCATAATTTTTTTGACCCAGGATTGAATGAACTCATTGTACAACAATCAAATATCTGCACTCACGTATGTAGCACGCATTCACCTAGTCATCTACACACATTCCCCAACAACTATGGTCATCAATCAAAGAGGAAATCAACGAATTACACACCTTTTGACCGTTTAACAACACTGGCAAAGTGTTTGTCACTGCGATTTCCATAAAGCGAAGATGAAGTGTGTCATGCAGATGACACTAGCCACTTGTGGACCACTTTTCCGTCCAACCACAGAGTGTATGCGTAATTCAAATTATATTTTTGAATGGAATCGAATGTGAGATAAACTGTGCAAAATATGTCCCAAGCGTGAACAAGACCACAGCATCACATTTATTGTGCTGTTACTCATATATGTATATACATATGTGTATGCATGCGTGTATATGTAAATAAACTTGAATCCATGCAGATTCATTGTGTTTCTGCCATTTTCGGTGTCCACTGTGGGCAATTGTCTGCGTCTGTGTAAAAGCGATGAAAAATGATATTGCTTTGTGGAGAAATGGGTGGGTGGCCAGGCCAGCACGGCATGCGGTCCTCGACAATTGCTCCATCATCCATCATGACACCCTGTGAGCGAAACTAGCCGCACAGGCGAAAAGCGGTGCGAGATAAGTGGCTTAGCTTTGAATTTATTATGCAAGCTCATGCCTGCCGCGCTCGCGCTAATGTCCCAGTGGGAAATTATAGCAATTGTAAATATGGCGAATATTTAAGCACAGCACTGGCAGTGTGATTTGCATTCAGCCAACTGTGAAAATACATACTTAGATTGTTGACAGTCGCATTTGTGTAGGCTTGTGACAAATGCTTTTGGCAATCGGTGGACCCACTAAAGGCTTAGTATTCAAAAATGATATAAATCGCATGCACTAGAGAACAGCGTAAGTGACGATCATTTCCACCTTTTAGTGAAATACAGCACACTTGCTTATGAGCCCCAAATAAGCTTTTAGCTAACGTCTACTATATTTCCAGCTCCGGAACGACATATCATGCTTGGTTTGCTCAAAACTGCATTCATGCATCAATGGAGATGAAAACAAATTCTTTCAAAGCCTCTCCCAATTCCTTCAAACACTTTAATATTGCCCAAAGTTATAAAGTTTTTACGAGGCGAAAGCATCGAAAGCCTAAACCCGATTTTATATGTATACTCATACATGTGTATATGTATGTAATGTAGCACTTCTCTTGTTTTCAATATGCTTTGTTTTTATATTGGAATGAAATAGTATTAATCTAATTTACTCGAACCAAGCGCGCGGAAGCTGAGGTGACTCGAAGATTCATTTCATTTTATTACGGTTACATGCTTGAAAATATTCATTTCACATTTTATGACTTTATCTGCATACATACTTGTACATATGTACAATAATTCTGGCCATGGTCCTTTCACACTTACTTTCCACTAGTCTTCCGTAAAAGGTGCTTCTGTCTTCAGCTATATTCTTGCGTACGTCATCTGACGAGTTTCGACAAGCTTTCTAACTGTTATGCATAACTACAGACCTGCAAAAAGACAAACCATATGTATATACATGTATACATGTGTATGTATGTATTTGTTTGTAATCAAAACGACTTGTGCATATGCGGATACGGCTACGTTCCGTATGTGCTTATGTACATATATGTAAAATATGGGGTGGCATTATTTTTATTTAGGGTGGTTACATATGAGAAGCGGTACGCCAACCCAGAGATACGCAAAACACTAGACACTCAAATCATCTTTATTGCTGGTATCGTTACTTTTATTATTATTGCGATTTGCTGGTAAAAAACGAGCCCTCCCCAACCAGAATGACACACATGAAAACGAGCAATTTTGGTGTACCACTGCGTTGGTCAGGCAAGCGTCCAGCTGGGAGCAGAACTGCACTCGGAACTTTTGTAGAAAATAAGCGAAAAGCGCACGAAATTTAGAGGTTTTAGAAACGCAACAATATTTCGGAACTATCGAAAATCTTTGAATCCTATAAGGGAAAGAGAAATACATGTAAATGTACTCACACATAACTCCACTTTCATAAATGGCCCTTCTCGGTTTCTCGGATGAAGTTTTCTCTTTATTTTTTTGTGCAATTAAAAAATAGATATAATAATTTCGTATCTTCACAAATCAATTGGAGCCGAATTTCCATATGTATGTACATATGTAACAGCAAGAATTGATTCTGCCAACGAGCAGAGATAAATTGTAATGCTAATATTATGGAAATTGCAAAATGTTTGTGTTTTTATACAATATTTGTTTGTTTTTTACCGCTTATAGCCAATCGCAATCATTCCGGCGTTGTTGTAGCTATTGCGCCGTGTTGTCCTTTCACCAGGCTGTTTTTTAGGATTGCTTTTTCGTTTATGGCCAATTGCCGCGCATACCACACACCCACACACATACAAGCACGCGTACGGCTTTTGTCGTGCAATGCGGCGATTTATTGTATTTATGAGTTCCGTTCAGTTTAGCAAAATCAGCAGAATTGCAAATAGGCAGCCATTTTGCCAAAAATCCATTTGGACTAAAAGGATGCTAACGATAATTTTGATGCCGTTTGTTTTTTTTCAATCAACCTTGCAATAGGCTATACTCACACACGCAGACGCCCCACATACATACATGCAAAAGCTCAAAGTGGCCGACACAAGCACTCGCCGGGTATTGGTTTATGTGTTTATGTGTGCGTACACTCATAAAATGAATGTCAACAGTAGAGGCTATAAATTTTATTTTATTACCGCACATAATGTTGTTTGTGAGAATTTACATTTACATATAAAGCCTCTCAAAAAACACCAATTTATCTGCGTTGATTTCAACTGCTCTGCGATTCTGTGATCAGGAGCCCCACTCCATACATAACAACTGAAAGATATGTACGTATGCATACGCGCATGCATATAAGTACATACATACATTGTATATATATCAATATTTGTTGAAATGATTTGATTCAAATTAGCAGAGCAAATCCAAAATGTATATATGTATGTACATATGTAGATGTATTTAAGGAGCAACGGGTGGCAGAGAAAGCGTGCCCAAGTATATAAAATTGAACTCGCAATTACATAATTTACAATATTTTGCTATTTTTTAGACTTATTTTACTTATGGCCATGGGTTTATGTGCTATGTATGTATGTATATGGTACACTTGCTTGCTCAGGACTACAACAAAATTCGGCAACCGGCCGCTGCTGCCGCTCGAGCAATTGTAAGTTCTAGCAATCTGAGAACTCGAGCGAAGCGAGATATTTGTGAAAATGTGACAAACACAACTACTCTCAATATTGACTGGAAAATAATTTTGTCACGAGACCCATTTGAATGCCTGCAATCGCTGATATGCCAACTAATGACAGGAGCAGACACTCATTCTCTTGAGGCCAAGTTGTTAATGGAATTTCTCGAAAAAACGGTGGTCTCGGCACCAGTGGAAGTTCAATTCGCCTTTGGTAGAGGATTAGCCCTGCATGGTTCAACCGAAACTTGCTACAATGTATATCCATTCTGCATAAACTACTTATGTTAAGAGTTCTAAGGTGGTTTGCGGAGTCGCCGACTGAAGACACCCCTTAACTTAAGTTACAAAGAAAGAAAAATCAATACCAAAAGTATATTTTTAAACGATTTCATTAATATTTTCTTGTTGAAGTAAATCTATATATCGCTCATTTGCTGCAAGACCGGCATAATTTAAAAAACGTGATTTTTGAGTTAATGCTGCAGAATTGTTCGTTATATCATACTTCATGTTGAGTGAAAAATTCATATGAATACCTCTTATATGCTCCGCTTGAGAAGAGGTGTAAGGTTGGAGTCACCGTGTAAGGTTGTAGTAAGTTGAAAACTTTAAACGCGTTTTCTGGCGAATCGATTTTTTTGACTTATGCCGGTCTTGCAGCAAATGAGCGATATATAAAAATCAATGCCACTTTCTTTGTAATTTCATCACTCATAAACGGCTGAACCGATTTGGCTGATTTTTTTTTGTTGTATTTGTTATTATTAGGAGAAGGTTCTTATGTAAGAAAAAATTACGAAAGTTGCCGGAAACCCCTAAAAGCAGCCCTTTTCTTTTTCCCATACAAACGTTTTATTTTGTATATACATACATACATACACATGTAAGTAAAAATGATTGTTCGTTTGTTAGTAACGCTAACGCTCGAGAACGGCGGAACCAATCTTCATGAAATCAAAAATTGTTCGCTGTGGATCTGGAAAGGGTTAGATATAAAAAAACCATATACTTTTCATAAGGAAAAGCCGAAAAATTGGAAATTTCCAAAAAGTGACTTTTCATACACTTCTTTTTTGTTTTGTTTTTCAATATTTTGATTTGTAAATTATTTGAATCGTTCAATTTCGGTCGCTTACTTTTTTATTCCGGAAAAATTATTGAAAATTATTCAGTGAAAACTTTATGTGTGTTTCAAACGAAGTGATCAATTACAGATTGAAATTTGTTACGAAGCAACGAAGACATCGCGCTAATATCGGTCGGCGTTCTTTTTGACATCAACGTATGGCAAGCTCAAGACACAAGAACTTCATGAGACTCCCACGATGCGATGACATATGTGTGGAATTATGGATCGCTGTCAATCAGCAAGCGATCATCACGATAATACAGCAAGACTTTTCAAACAACAGCTACGGTGTTTGATGAACTTTATCTTGAAGCAACGTATGTATATACAAGTATGGTGCAGTCAGATGCTGGATGTACTCTGTTGAGTTGCAAAAAAGAGGTTTGCCCCAGGCACACATTTTTCTTTGAATGGTGGATGGTGGTTACACCAGATCAAATTGATGAAATCATTTCTGCCGAAATTCCTCATGCAGAGAAAGATCCATTATTCTACGAAGCGATGAAAACCAATATGGTGCATGGACCTTGCAGACATCCCACTTGCAATAAATGCACGAAACACTATCCACGTGCTTTTCTTTCGGAAACGCAAACTGGAAATGATGGATATCCACTCTATCGTCGTAGCTCATCAGACGACAATGGCAGGACATTTAGCATTCAACTTAGAGTAGTGAATATCGAAGTTGAGAACATATTGATCGTACTATATTCTCCACTGTTGTCTAATTCACATTCAAAATTCATATCAATGTTTAGTATTGCAGTTTGGTGTAATCTATAAAATACGTTTGTAAGTACGTCATCAAAGGAACCAATATGGCGGTTATTGGTCTTGAACGATACGGTCGATACGTGAACTGCAATAAAGCGCTTTGTAGGGTATTTACTTCTGCAATTCATGAACGTTTTTTGACTGTTGTGCGTCTCGCAGTTTATTTGAAGAATGGCTAAAGAGTGTTTTTCAACCCAGAGAATACAGTACAGCCAGCGGAAACACTTCCAATAACATTGACATTTTCCATAATACAATTGCTAAGTATTTGGAATAGAAGAAAAGAACTGCAACCAAATACGCCGTGAAATAGATTATAAATGGTTCAGTAATCAGTCGTTGAGTATGTATTATACCACGTGCATCCCTAAAGACTGATGTCACAACCTTTCCAGCCGCCTTTTTCGTTTTTCCACGCCTGAAAACCATCACCACCAACTTCATCATGTGCAGTCCACTAGAATGACTGTCGATTGGACTCCAGCGGGAAATGATGGAGCTATATTTCTTTATTTATTGCGATTAGAGAGTACTTAAACACTTCTCAGAATTAGTTGTTTTTGTTGGATTATGAACTTGCGAGCACCTACTTTGCAACTCAACGGTGGATTTCCCTGAGCCCAAATTCAACAGTATTTTTCACAAAAAAACAATGCTTTATTGACACATGAAATGCTTTATGATCGATTTTTTTAAACTAACACAAGTTGCTTCAGAAAAATGCTATATCTCATTAACTAATAGTTATAATCCAACTAATAGAAATCATATAGATGGTAGTAGTAGTATTATCTATGTATCAGCCACAGTGAAGCGTGGACGGGTCCTCTAGTACTACATACAGACAATAATAAGTATACTATGAAAATCAAATTGAAACGCTATATACATTCCGTGTAACTTTTAGTCCGTTCCGTTTATATTTTAGTATGTATTAGAGCCCTCCACTTTTAGTGTTTTAAATGTCTTGAAACAATTCTCAGGCCATATCTCGATTTTTCTTAGTTTATTCCAGTTTTTTTCGATATTGATGTATATGCATATCAAAATAATTTTTGTTGTTTTTTTATTTTTTTATTACATTTCAATTGTGCTTAAATTGAAGATAGCTTACGTTCTATATGTCTTCATATTTATCAGAAAAATTTTAAAGCTCAGCCATACAGCCTCTTCTCTTGCGGGATTACAATTAGTTTTAAAGCACTGCAAATATGTTAGTAACAAAATATTATGTTATATGCATGTATGTATGTATGTAGGTAAAATATGTCTTGGCCAAACCTAAACCACAACGCTTGTTGAGGTATTTTTGTAGGATAGTTTAAATTACTCGTTATGTCGATTTAAAATTTTTGGGAAAATAATTTTTGAAGAAACTAGAGGTTATACAATTCCCATGAGATACAAAGTAATTATCCAAAGTAAAAATCTTTCAATGTTGAATTTTGTCGACTATTTTTTTCGAATATATTTATAAAAAAAAAAAAATATTATAATAATAATAAAAATTTTAATAGCTACAATTGATCAATCATTTATTTGAGACAACAGTTTTGCTATGAAATCGGTAATTCCTGATTTTATAACCGGTTGATTGTTTTGTGCGATTACAACAAAAATCATAATAACTATATTTATTGCATGGTTTTTATGGCTAAGTCATATACTAATTATGCACTTTGTAGTTCAGAAAATTACAAATTTTTACTGATATAAATAAAAAATTAATACAATAAAAACATGAGTATATTATTGGCTTGGTATAAATATGAAAAACAGCCTAATTTATAACTTTAAATTATATAAACTATAAAATGTCATTTTGCTCTTTACATTCCACAAATATTTCAGATTAACTTTACTTTATCAAATCTTATACGTACATATGTTCAACATAACATATACTTATACATGTTGTTCCAACTGAATTTTTACTGTTACATTACGTTAAATTTTTATGATCTTCTGAATTATTGAAACATAAGCTCATGTAATTCATATATACACTTACGAACATAGTGTCTCTACCAATTTTTATTGACTGACAACATACTCTGTGAGATATTCCCTTTACAAATTTTGACTAGCCAATCATTAATCGAGATTTAATAAGCACTTAAAAGTGCAAGTAAGAACTCCTAATATTTCTCTAAAGTAAGTGAACTTAAAGTGCGCAAAGTAAATACAATGCTCTAGAATTTGTCTTCGTTCTTGTTGTTATAAGCTGGAGTGGAATTTATTGCATCGTGTCCTAGAGTTATACTTGTCACATCCTTAATTATCATTTCTGCAACTTGCCATGCAATTTCTTCTTGAACCTTTTCTTCTGGCAAATGGACCAATTTTCTCATCGCGTTTTTAATTCTGTTGCCACTCAGTCTTAGTGGCCAATTTGGTTTACTACCACTCGCCGCTTCACCTCCAACATCATCAATTGCCTCGAAATCACGTTCATAACGACCCAATTCGTTAATGTGACCAAATTTAAGAGCTACTCCATCTACTGATTGCGATCGACGCCATAATAAGTTTGGATTTATTAAATGACGTGCATCAATATGCAAAGCAGAACCAGTCGCATGTTGAATACTTTTTATTCTTGTTTGTGGCAATTTGTTACCGTCCATCGCCAATAAAGTATTGTGTCTGAAAACTTCACGTCTGCTTCCATCACTACAATCTGAAAGTGTTTTTCGATGTAGTGCTTTACTAAAACGACCACCAGCTGCAGCAGAAGACGTTACTTTATCGTCATCCGTTGTTCTTGCTGAAACATTCATTTCACGTATTTTGAACTTAAGTTCATTTAAGTAGTTCTGAAATAGTTGCGATTTTAGGAAGTCTTGAAAATATTTACGCTCCAAATATACCGCCACCAACTGTAGAGCTAAATCAAAACAATACGCCACTTGATCAGCAGCGCAAATACGTTCTTCAACTTGACTTCGGAGCCGATCTGATAACCAAAAACGATCCTCGGATTGCAGCGAGAAAAATTTTTCATAGATTATCATCGCGTCGCCCTGAGCTTCTAACTGACCAGTGCTTGGAATGTTTGATTTATCTTTTATCACAACAGTGGCATTTTCGGTATCTCTGTCGGCAACTATGTAACTTTTGCGATAATTTATGGCTGATGTCCAGAAGTCAAGGCATTCACGTTCATTGTGTTGTTCAAGAAATTCCATGAAGAAGAACAATGTAGCTTCGCTATAAAGAATATCATATATGGACAACTCCGGGTTACCATTTTCTATCAATTCAACACTGTATTTGGCGTAAAAAGAGCTCTGCAAAAATTCATTTAAATACACTCTTTCTAAATGATCCAAAACATAACGTTGTGCTTCAACGAAGCAAGTTGCCGAAATAGTAGGCGTGGATTCAATTTTTGATTGATTTGGTGAAGAAGCTTCTTTTTTAATTTCAGCTCGTTGACATACAATTAAAGATATGCCAGACAAAATATCGACAGGTAATGAGATAAACTGATTTGCGTCCGCAATTAAATATTTTTGATATATTGCAATTGCATCATTGACACTAGCGGGGTTTATACATTTTTGAGTACCACTTGAAGCACTGGATACATCAGAGCACAGCTTTTTTTCACCGCCTTCACATAAGCAATCGGAATTTTTCTCCTTCAAATTTTTTGTACGATTACTATTTTTATTAATTGTAAGCGTGTTTTCTGCACATTGATATATTTGCTTATTAGTTTCGGCATAGATTTTACTTTTTTCATCATCTGTGAGCGGCTGGCGCATAGATAAATCGAAAAAGCTTTTCAATTCAGGTACTTTATCATCATCTTGAGTACACGTAGCGTTTATTTCTTCCTTATTTCCTAAATCTATTCGAGACGGTGTTTTAATGTCCTTATATTTCTGCAACACTTTCTTACTTCCTAATGCTCCTCGCTCATCACTTTGTTGTTCTGCATTTAAGTGACCAAGTGCAGCAGTTTTAAAATTTTCAGTATCGAGGTAAAATTTTAAGAAAGGGAGTGCATTCATGGTGTCCAAAAATTGTACAAAATAGGTTAGACAATTTGGATCACTTACTATTGACGAAATTGACATCGCCAGACGAGATTTATATTGAAAAATATCTGCGAGGGCAAATACACGTATAGAAATATAATTTTTATATCTGTCATAATTTATATTCATATTTACATATATTTACCATCATTTGAAATCATACTGCTTCCCCAAGAAATTTCAATTCCGTCATTTGCATCGACTTCTGCACCTATTTGTGATAATATTTCGTCGCAAAAACTAGAAGATGAATGTAATGAGTGCCGTTTATTTTCGGAATCACTGTGGCCTAATCCACTTTCTGTTAGATCGCCACATGATTTTCCAAAAGGGACATCTGTCCCCACTGCTTGGCGGCGCAATCCTATAAAATTGGTAATACTTAATGAAAAACTATTATTAAGGATGCATTTTTATGCTACCTTTTCGTTTCTTAAAATATTTCAGCATTTTAAAATGCTCCATCTATATCTATTCATCATTCAATTAATCGGAATTTTTAACTCGTTTTTTGTCTGCGAATCTTGTAATCATCTGTAATTTCCACTGCCTTTTTCTTTTGTATAAATTTCTCCAAGTTTGTTTTCATCACCTCAAACGACAACCAATTTCATTCATTCAAGAGTATTCAACAAAAATAATGAGAAAGAGATGTACAGAGAGAAACCGTTCATAATATGAGGTCTAGATAGTGAAATTTATTTATTAAAAAAAAACAATTATGGACGTTAAAGGAGGACATTTTTGAACAGGACGATTTTAGGTGGCATGGATTTACGATTTTAATGAAAAGTTGCTTGCTTATTACTGTTCTTTAATATTGCCAAGTAGCTCGACTATCCTTAACTCCAATACATAGAAAGAATTAACACAAAATTAACAAATAATAATTATTCCTGCTCGTAAAAAAGGGACGAGCGAGGCTCTAACCTGTAAACTTTATTAACATTTAAAGAAATTTGTTTAAACTTTAAGCGACGCTAATGCGCATTGAAGTTTTATGGTGACAGACGGCAGGCTTGTGCATTTAGACAGCTGATAGTGAAACTTGTTTATTTATTAAAAAAAAAGTGAAATAAAAATGAATAAGAAAAATTATTAATAGAAATTTTGGTAATTTTGGAAAATCAATATAAATTTAATGGAAAAATTCGTTTATTATCTACGTTAAATGATAATAGAGTGAAATTAAAGCAATAATTGATTGTAATGCGGAAAAAGTGTGCTAAAAAGTTAAGAATATTGGAAAAATGGATAGCAACCGTGCGACATCTGTCAAAAAATAGCAAAAATCGGCCATTTTTGAACAGTGTTGCCTACTCAAATTTAGTAAATTCAACCAAATGTACGGAATTCTTGTGCATTACAAACTTGCATTAACATGGGTCAAATGCGCAAGCAAATGTAAATTAAGCCCGCTAAAGCATATTAGCGCTGTCGTCTGTCAGGGCTATTATACATTTGTCTATAGTAAAGTAATGAAGTTCTATTTTTTATTTATTAAGTATGTATATATATTTTATTTAAACTATTTATCAATTATGTAAATTTATTTCAACGTACTCATTATCTTGCATTTAAATTTTAAAGATAATTTAGTATTTATGTTACTCATTTCAACTTAATTTAAATATGTTTTACATATGTATGTATGGATGTAGTTCGAAAAATGCAACTAGTAATATAACGGTGTTGCACTGTGTTCGCTTTACAGTCATTATATGTATTAGGCTTATGTATGTATGTATATATGAATGCATGTATGTAGGTTAGGAAGTTGCATGAGGATTGCTAAAAACGTTATTTATATATATATATGTTTCTACTTGTGTACATATAAATTTTTTATTCGTGATATACAAATGTACTTATGTATTTATATGTACAACATAATCGGACACTAATGAATCTCTGCATTTCATAATTAAATAATGCTGGCATATGTTTATGTACAAGTAGAAGTATTATGTATTCATATATGCTACTTGAAATAGTCGAAGCGATTTTCTTTTATTGTGTTTGCTGCTGCGATTGATTATATAGCTTAATATGCAAATATTTAAGCGCATAAGGATGTATGCACTTTGAAGCGGGCTGTGCTTGGGCGTATGTATGTATGTAAGTAAATAGATATTTTAGTTATAATTTTATTCGATTAGGCTGCGCTAACACGGCCGAGCACTTATATTTTTCACAATCAAATAAAAATGTGCATTTAAAAACATAATTATTAAACAATTCAATTTTCCTCTTGACCATCTTCAGATGTCAATCGTTAGCTATGTACATATGTATGCGAATGGAAATTAGGCAGAAATACAACTTTCTTGTAAAAAAAAAAATAAATCGGTGAAAACATAATAGTCAAACAACAAATAATTTTCAAAAAGTATTTATTTAATTCCTTAAATAAAATTGAAATAAAGTTCTCTTGTTTTTGTAGGCACACAAAATGGATAAAAAAATATACGTGTGAAGAAAATAAAATAATTCATTTATTTTTCATACTTTCGCTTCAAGCTAAAAAATTAGCATAAAATTACACACATAAATCTTACATAAACCCTATATAATATGTATGCTTGTATATACTTCTTTTTGTATAGGAAGAAATATATATCCATACGCACATTACTTTTATGTTTGCTTTTAAATTTTGATAATTATTTTCATACAAACAGTCAACAAAACATAAAGATAAACGAAAATCAATTAGCTTAAATTTAAAGGCATATATAACATTTATCTCTACATATCCTTTCACATTTTGCAATGTCTAACATCTTTATGTATATTAGTTTCTATTTTGTATCCTCTGATAATGGTTCCGTATTTGTATTTCAAAGGACATTTTGAATGGTCAAACCAAGGTGAAGCAAGGATGCAGCTAGGGTAACTATCAGTTAAATAATTACTATTATCGACGAAATTTCTTTTGTCATAAGATTTTACAATAACTAGTTGTAAACTTTATACGTCGGGTATTAGATTGAAGCGGATACACACATGCGGTAACTTAACTAATGCGATGGTACTGAGCGCTTACTACTAAATTAAGATTTTGTATCATAAAATCAATAGCATATTTTTTATGTGTACACCCACCATATGGTTATAAAATGATCAGTTGTGGCCTTTATACCTTCAATATAATTTAAATAAAAGGTTTTTTGAACAAAACTGTCAATTTAACGTATCGTGAATGCAAATGCTATTCATTTTGTATACATATGTAGCTATTTTTTGTACTTTAATATAATTTGTATTTAGTCATTATTGTTTATTGCTTGTATTATGTAAGATACAGTCAAAATGAATCGATTTGGTGTGTACTTTTAAATGGTGTAGTTGCTAGTGGTATGTAGTTGACACAAAGAGACTTTCTAAAGGCTTCGTCACAACACAACAAAGATTGTAAATCCGAATACATATTTGATTTGATTTCCATTATTTTTCATAAGCAATGCTATTGTATAAGTAATGAAGAAATTGTAAGCCCAAAACCATCACCAAAATTTAACTAAAAATGTGTTTCATTTTAACTCATTCTTTATTTTTAAAAATCACTATGTAATACGTAATTGTGAAATTTTTCGATCAATTTCTTAAATTTCATTACTCACACACCCACATATTACATTAGAAATTTTTGAATTGTTGATATAATAATTTATCTAAATACAAATTTTTCTAAGTCATATTTTCTGAGTTAAATTTTACCCTAAACAAGTTTATAAAGTCATATGACATCTAACAAATCTCTAATAAGGCTGTCATAATATGAAATTAAACTTAGTTTAACTTCTGCGAACAACCTTCATTTATAAAAGTCTTAAATTTGTCGATAAATTCACTTAAAACAAATATATACATTATGTATTGTGAAACATTGAAAGTCTATTTGCATAAACTACATTAAAGATCTGGCAGACGAATTTCGTTGACAAATTATGAATGCATGAAAAGACGTAAAGTAGCTGCAAGCATTGAAATGCTGCGATTGAACGTTTCAGAAGGAAATTACGATGGCATTCATGTTGAAGTTTGTTTTGAATGTTATTAGGAAATCAATCGCGATTCGTGACTATACATAGCTAAGCGAAGTATAATTTAAGTTTGGTTTAAATTCAAACACAATAAACTAATATTTTGTTTTTCGTTCGAATAGTACTATGTATGTAGTTATAAAGGTATATATGTACATACATATGCTTATAAGTATTAATATATCCTTCATTAATATTGTTCTTTATAATATATAATTATGTTTATTGACTAATAAAACGTTTCGCACGAACGACTAATCAATTTCTTTTATTCCCTGTATCTTTGTTAGATTTTGGGTAGGTATTTGTTCTTGCATATGCATTTACTCGTATATTATTTATGAATTTTTGTAGTTTTTTAGCATTTATTACCATTAGCAATTTTGGTAGCAATAAGATTTTGCTTGCTGACGTTTCATCACCTTAAGTCAAATATTACAAGAACTAATATTACTATTACAATTATTATTCTATTACTATTTTATATTTAAAGTAGTAGTAGTAGCATTAGTAGCATTTGTAATTAGTGTAGGAGTAGTTGCAGTTGCTTTTACATTGACAGCAGCAGAGTTCCCATTTGAAGAGGTTAAATAACGAATACATTTTCCAGATTTTGCCGCTGGACCAGCTGTTGGCAAAACATGAATAGTGGAGAGTTTATTTGTAGCCTTTGTTGGTGCAATGGCAATTTTGGTATTATGAGCAGTCTTTGTACATTTTTCTAAAGATTCCGGTTTTAATGGATGTGAAATTATCTTAGCAGTGTTATGGATATATTTGTTGCTGGCGAATTTTTTATCAACTGTTAAATTTATTTTTAAAGGTTTGGTCAAGTTTTCATTTGCAACGATTTTGGACTTTTGATTTAATAGTTTCCGTCTAACGCTCAGTCCCACTAGTCTGGTGACTAGATTGGTTGCAACCTTCGCCGACGATTCCAATTGTGACCTTTTTTCTTTAAATAAATTTTTCCTCAGGAAACCATCAGTTGCTACTGCATTGGACACTGCTAAATCTCCTGCCTCTCGTGACGCGTTAGCTGAACTTCCATTCACTTCTATAACTCTAGTTTTTGTATTAGCGGTCTGAGACGCTTTTGCTGTTGAATGCAATCAAGACAGCTGCTTGGCAACAATGACACCTGGCCGGACCTGCTTTAATGCCGTCGTTGTGATTGTTACCTGTTGAGCACCTTGGCCTGTGCCTATATTACTCGCTCCCGCTGCCGTTGTTTGCACTTTGTAAATGGCGGTGGGCATGATATTTCCACCACTCTCTTTTTGTTGATTTGGTTGCTGCACAATAGTTACTTGTTTACTGCCTTTAATTTGCAGGTAAGGACTCAATTCTGCCAACGTGGCTCTTTGAACTTTTGTTGTCAGCGCCAGAGGAGCTTCCTGTGCTCTTTGATTTTGCTGATTTTGTTGTAACTTTTGTTCACTACCGTCAGCAAATAAATGATCACCTTCAAGATGTCTTATTGCCTCGACAATAGTTTCTAGATTTTGCCTCGAACGTGTTAAACCACTTGGTTGGTCAATTTTCTCTGTTTTTACTTTAATTATCTCCTGTATACGTTCCACTTCCACTTTTGGCGTTGCCTTGATGGCAGCCTGAAGTATTGGCTGAAGAACAGCTGCTGACGGTGACGAACCCTCAGCATAAGCCTTGGCAATCGCATTAACTTCTTGTTCAGATTCGGTGGATGAAGTCGATGAAAGGATAACCTCTTCCTGTACATTGTCTTCAGTGATAATTTCTGCTGCTGCAGCTGCAGCCTCGCTCTCCAACTCTTCAATACTCGAACAAACAACAACCTGCCGTTGACCGGTCATTTCATCAATTTCAACGTACGACACGGCTCCAGATGGCAGTTCCTCTATAGATTCGCGTACCAAATTGTCTGTGTGCTCGATTACTTCACGTGGAATGTATGTGGATGTGGAAGCTGCAGGCGCTGTTGCCACTGAATATAATTGCCGCTTTATCATTTGCAGTTCTTCCTCTAACATGGTGCGCATTCGACGTTCTTTTTCCAGTTGCTTTTTCATTTCGCTTAGTTCTTTGGAGGTGGCAACATTATGTGCAATAATCACTTGACTCTTCGCATTGACATTACCACCACCTGCATTCAGAAGTGTAGTTGGTTCTGGTGACATTGAACCCAAACCTTCATCGGAAGAGTCACTTATCGTCTGAAGGTTTATTATGTTATCAGTGAGTTTGCGCTTTTTTATGGCAACATTACCACTGTTCAATGTTTCACTACTGCCAGGGGTAGACACTTCTCCGGCCCCAGATGACGCACCCGCCGTATTTGACTCATGTAAACCAAGCTGTCGCTTTAATTGACTATTTTGGTTCAAAAGTTGTGTTTTCTGATTTTCTAGTTCGTATATATATTGGGAAGTTTGTTGTAAGATCGCTGCCTGCAATAAAAAAGGATAATATTATAGATTATACAGATTGGGACAAGCTACATAAGTATGTATGTATGTATATACATAAAAGAAAGAAGATAGATACTGTGATGTAATGGTTGTACCAATCTTGAAGTTGTAATGCTAGTTTGCTAATATCAAAAACGGATTAAGCGATAAATACTGTGAATAATGCAGGAACGAACAAAAGTTTCAATAAATATGTAGAAGATCAAGAAAAACGTATGTATATCCTTCTTAATGATGGTCAAATTGCTTAAAATCAAATATCAAAAAGCCGGTGGTTGCGAAAATTCTGATTTGAAAACAAACAAACAAAAAATACAATAGATACATACATATATATGTATCTACATGTGTACATATGTACGTATCTACATACATGCATATGTGAACAGCTATTATTAAAATTTGCATGTGTAACTGTTATACCTTTAACCAGCCAATTGGCCAAAACAAAACGAATTGCGAATACACATACATACATACATATACAATGTGCGTATGTGTGCATTATCTGCAGCTGATTTAGTCAGCTGAAAAAAGGTAAACATCAACGATGGAGGCCTACCCACACTAAAGCACTATGCATGCGAACAAAAATAACTGCAATGTAAACAAAAACAAAATAGTGCTGTCGATCGACTAGTTAGTTGACCTGCCAATGAGCATGTAGCGAAATGCGGGAATAACGATTACTCTGCTCTTATAAAATTGTTGTTATCCGGCCTTTGTTGTTTTGTTGCATACGCCTCGTTTGGATAGTATGCATACATATGGATGTGCATGCAACGCTGCATTTTGCCTTCTTAGCCGTAACGATATCATAGCCACGACTACGCGACGGCTTACGTTTTTGTGATGACTGTACTTTTTTTGCCGCCGTCTCGTAAAAAATTTTTCGTCACAAAGTACCAAGCAAATTTACCAAAGAGCACATAAGCGAATTTTCTCCCTCTTTCTCTCTTTCTGTCTCTCCCAATTAATCTCTGAGAAATTTAATGTTTCGATTCCCGTTTCGTTAGAAATACTGGAAGTGGAAGATGAATAGAAACGGAAGTCCACACCAGAACCACATGTAAAAACAGCAAATGAGCGATTGAACAGCTGGCAATCAGTACTCTTATTTGTTAATATGTACATGCATACATACGTATATTCATACACGGTGTATGTCGTGTTGAATGCTGCTGGGAGCAGCTGATGGAGGGGGCTAGTCAATTACTTTTCTTTACGATTGTGGGTGGCATTGACGACATCCACTCATTTTAGGCACAATCCAATCCATATACTTACATACATATACATATATGTATGTATGTAAAAGGTTGATGCAGGAATATATTTACTCTCCAGAAAATCGTCGTTAGTAAAAAAAATGTATAAATAAAAAAATAATAATAATATAAATAGCAATTTTTTAAGCTTTAACATCTGTTGATAAAATACATTTAATTTCCTATAGTTATAGACTATGGTTACAATACAAACAGAGCAAAACGCGCGTAATTTCTCGCCGACGCGACCAATGGCCTACGTGATTAACATCAGTTATGTATGTACATACATATGTATATAGAAAACGTATTACATATTCGGAACAAAATAAAGAAATTAAGAACTAATTTTCTTCGCATAAATAGTTTTAAGTATAAATAACCAGGGCACTGATTTTCAATTTTGTTGACTACAAATGATTAGCAATCATATACATATGTATATACTTACATAAGTATGTATGTATAAATGTACTTGCATATGTACATATACATGTATGGAGGCTATAGCTTCAGATCAGCTGATTTTAATTTGTTTTATTCATTTCGATGGTGTGACACATACCTGCAGTATTTGTTTTGCTAAGATTTTACTTTGATTATGGGTAACCATGGTACAATTTGCTGGCGTACTTTTAAGTTTTTGCTACCACTTTCAATGATTTCGCCTTGACAGCATGCTCTGTTTTTAAAAACATTTCTTTTTATAGGCTCGTGTGTGAATATCCATCAAAGAGAATAAATTTAAGGCACGACGCAAAAAGCTACAATCAATGAGTCAGACAACCGCAATGCTAACTAGCAGCTGTTTCACAACTTGCCGGCGCTGTAAAAACAGCTGAGAGAATGAGTGGCGCGCACTCATACATGAATCCAAACACAAACAATTGGAAATACGAATGTATGTGGTTTTAGGGCTGGGCCACCGCCACTGACTTTATCTGCGCCACATGGTTTTTGATTGCAAACAAAACTACAGCATTGGTCAATTCGTTTCAGCTGATCAGCTTAGATCAAACTTTAAACGTCACAGTGCTGGTAAACACAAACATATGTACACATGCATAAGTATATGCATAGGACAATGATAAGAATACTTCACATTTTTCGTTAGAAGTAGGTGTAGAGGATGTCATGTGCTTGGAATGAAGACACACATACACCAATTATTGCTAATATTTGAAATAATTCACTAAACAAAACCAACGTAAAGTTTCAATAATTACATTTTATAAATATAACTAGCTGACCCCGCAGCCGTTGTCCTGCGTGAAATTATATGCTTTGAAATGAAAAGAAATTTGAAATGAAAATTCATATTGTGTTGATATCATTTAATTGAGATTTTTCTACATTTTTTTCAATGTAACGCAGCTTGATAAACAACATTTTTTGGTTTCTGTCCCGGTGCGTTAATGTACAGAGAAGATGGTTTTCCAACTCGTGTGCACGCCACTTATATCTGGCCGTGTGAAAAACATAGCATTTTCAAATTTATGTCACCCACTATGCGACTATCCTGTTGATCGTCATCTCAAATTCAATTTTCACTGGAAACGGAATACATTTGAGCTGAAATGGCAAATCGTTAGAACTCAAAGGAATTCGTACAATCAAGCATTCTGCGCCCTTGTTTTCGATGGGTGCTTCACAATCAGTCGGGTTTCATTACACAGTTTCGGTGCATGAAGATTGCGAAACATAATAATGACAGGTCCAACTTTGAGACGCACAGGATGCGATGGCATACCAAGCCTCTCCAAAGAATTTAGAAATTTCACTGGATAATTGACGGCGTCGTCGTCATTGTCAAGATGATCGATTGATTTGTATGAACGCAAGTCTCCCGGAATTTGACTTTGAATCTTCCAGTTTAAGTCATCAACATCGGTATTTTTGGCAGCTAACATTGCGCGTGCACTTAAGGAATCGTAGTTACGATAATTTGGCCAATGTCCGAACATTCGTGATGAGTTCATCTTTCGTGAATTGATAAAGGGAAGATGGAATTGATATCGAACCACCGGAAGTATCAACCGTTATTGTACCATTTCCAATTTTTAGCGAAGACGATGTAAAATGTCTTTGACAATCTTTATATCGAAAAGTATGCGAACTTCATTTTCATTCCAGTGATTAACGTGTTCCAGCATTTGTAATTGCTGGCTTACTTCTCCAAAACTTTCACATATTCCCATATACCATTCACAGTAAACAATGACTCAAATAAAGTTGAACCGCGTACCTTAATCAATAGCAACCGAAGGTAGAAACAATCGTTGTTTTTCGGGTGGATTGTGTAAATTCGTCCTAATGCATTAGTTAATAAGACACCTGGATGTCAATCTACTGGTTGGCCTTGCTTTCTGCGTAACTATTTCTTCGACGATGCATCCCAATTATAATATCAAAGTATTTCCGAATGTCCTTGCAAATGGATCACTGACGAAAGTTGTGCTTCCTTTGGTCACGTATTTCCAAACGTATTTTATCGATTTCACCAAACTGCAATACTAAACACTGATATGAGTTTTGAATGTGAATTAGACAATAATGGTGAATACAGTACGATCCATGTGTTGTCAACTTCGATATTCACTCTTCTAAGTTGAATGCTGAACGTTCTGTTATCTGGTGAGCGACGCCGATAGAGTTGATATCTACCATTTCTAGTTTGTGCTTCCGAAAGAAAAGCAGAGTGAATAGTGTTTCGTGCATTTATTGTCAGACATACAAACCGAAGTGGGATTGTAATGTCCGCAAGGTCCATGAATCATATTATGGTGTAACCATCATCCAAAGAAGAATGTGTGCATGCAAAATAGAGGTTTTTGCCACTCAACAAAGTACATCTCATCCAACAGCACCACATATACGTTGCTTCAAGATAAAGACAATCAAACATCGTAACTGTTGTAGGAAAAGTCGTGCTGTAACATCGTGACGATCACTTGCTGATTGACCGCGAATTATAATTCCGAACGTATGTCTCCGCATCCTGGGAGTACTTCTTGCCTTGCCTTGCCTTGGCCTGCCATACTTTGTTGGCAAAAAGAACACCGACCGATATTAGGTCGACCTCTTGGTGGCTTCGTAACAAATTTCAATCTGCAATTGACCTCTTTGTGTGAAACACACGTAAAGTTTTCACTGAATAATTTTCAATAATTTTTCTTTTGAATAGACGAAAAAAAAAGCAAGCGACCGAAATTGAACGAATCAAATAATTTACAAATCAAAATATTGAAAAACAAAATAAACAAAAATTGAAAAAAAAATGTGTATGGAAAAAATTTACTTTTTAGAAATGTCCTATTTTCCGACTTTTCCTCATAATGATATATATCCAACGATATCGCCTTTTACTTTGGCATCGTTTTGTTTCATACACGTTTACGCCAATTTAAGGTTTGAATATTGGATACTGCGATGGTAGCGCCATCTATCGATCAAACATTACAAAATTAAAAATTGATTAAAAATGAAAAAATAATTTAAAAAACATTTTCCAGTGGACCAAATTGTAAACATAAACCTTTCCCGAATCTCCTTGAACGTACAGACAAAATTTCATCAAAATCGGCCCATCCGTTTAGGAGCAATCTCAAGGCAAACACACGGTCAGAAGATTTATATATATAAAGATTAATATGTCTACATATTACCGTCAAACCCAATTCCAATGAGTTTAGTAATGAAAACAAAACAAATGTGCCGAAGATTGATCGTTTACACATGTGTTAAAGAGCTGTTGATATTTGTTTGTTTGTGATATTTACTTCTTAGACTCTCTTCTGTCCTTTTTTGGCTATATTTGCAGAAACTTGACTAACTGTTTATAGTATGAGGTTAGAAAACAGATCCAATCTTTTGTACTCCACACTATCTACACGTACTTATGGAAGTCCCTATAAGTACAAGTGGAAATAGCATGTGAATGCAAGCGATCGTTGACAGATCAGCTGTTTTCGCAACCGTCCCATGAATACAACTTACATATACAATACTCGTATGTATGTACATACATACATACATATACATATGTATCTGCGTATTGTGAAAGTTTCCATTTATTGGTTGTATTCTCTTTAACGGTTGCCGCTACCTTGCCGAAGGTGGAGAATAATTTAAATGTATACACATAGGTGCGAGAAACAGATATGTAATATAAAAGTGTCTAAATATCTCTGTTACATGTTACATCATCTAAACTATTTAAGTAAAGAAATTTAAATATTTGTACATACATATGTAAGGTCTACAAAACGAATTGAATTCCCGGTGACTGTGGCTGTCTATGCAAGCGATAGCTTTGATTAAAAATTAAGGTCCGAAGAAGTGTGCGAGGGAGGAGATCAGAGCGTCATCAACAAAGCAAAGACCTCAAAATTCATCTATCCAGACATAATAAATATGTATGTTGATGTTAAAGCACCTAGGCTCGACGGGAGCAAGCTATCTCAGCAAGGTCCTTAATATGTCACTCCCGCACGTACCCAATGTGTGGAAAATCGGAATGGTGTTCACACTACTAAAACCTGGGGAGCCTGCTGTCCGATAACTCCTATTTCCACAGTAGTGAAAATATTCGAGGCTGTGTAACTCTCGACCTTCGCCCATTAGCTGAAAACGGCTAGGCATAAACGCCGAGAAAGCTCCTGGTCTCAACCAGAAATCCCCTGTGAGAGCACTGCGTTGGACTTGTCAAAAGATTTTGAAACCAACTCACATAAC
>NC_064303.1:114766687-114841687 GCF_023373825.1 Bactrocera dorsalis
GCCGAAAGGACTTATTATTTTCGAAAGTCATGAAAAGCTCTACCTGGTGTAAGAAGCCTACATACAGCACTCTTTTACTAATATACGAGTATGAGTACACAAATGTCTGTATATTACCAAATGCATTCGTTATCGCATTTGGATAATGGGTAATTCTAGTGCAAAGTTGTTGACATTGGCAACTTCTTGACTTCTTTCTTGGACTTATTGTTGACTAATGTTGACTTTTTTATTTTTACCTCTTGCAACAAAACAACAGAGTGTTTAAATCTTATATTTGCTTTTGGCGCCCCTCCAATGACGTGGGGTGCCGCTCCTATTTTCACATCGCAGAGTCATTGCCATGAGGTCTTCAGTCACTTGCCAGGTGACATTAAGCCAAGAAACTAGTTTCATTCTATTCATTTCGTATGCAGAACAAACTACGACTGCATAAATAAGCATACATATACTGTAAAAACCTCGCACCAACAAAACAAACAACTGAGGTGCAGGGTTGGGCTCCTCTCTTCAAAACATCTCTACTCTGATTCTGCCATTCTCATTAACAGGACAAGCTGCAGTTGCTTCTATCAGCATATTATTCCCAAACAGAACAAAACGAAATCTGACAGGTCTAGTTCGACTTCCCGTTCACCTTGTAGAGGACACTAGCGGGCACATGTAGAGAAAACGAGACTGTTGCTAAAAAATGTATTGTGTACTATCAAAGTGTGCTCGGTCCGCTCAGGATACACATATATGTATATTGGGTTTCTTTCACAGTTTCATAAAACAGTAAAATAACAGTTGACTATAAGAATAACTAAATTCGTTTTCTCTCTTTGAATATATGGTAGATATTTCGCGCGAGGTCTTTTTTGTGCTGATTTACATATTTGTTTGGATGGAAATAAATGAAAAGCGTAAGACCACCTTAGTTTACAGTGTTTATGCTAATAAATGTTTTACAAGTGCTGGCCGTACCATGGATGGAGATCACATTACAAATCTTTGCCCACTCATTTCTGGACAGATGTAATGTTGGCTTTTGAGATGTGAACTGCGTTGCTTCTGATGGAAACTGCAGCGAGTGTGTACACAAATGGTTGGTGTGGGCAGTCGATGAGCACCTATATTTTCTTTTTCGACAAAAACTGTGTTTATAATGTCTATCAGAAATGTGGTGATGATTTACACTATGGAAATAAAGTAATAACATGTGTGTGTGATAACAAAATCGGTTGCTGTTCCCACTACTAAGGAAATGACATTTGCTGCAAAGGTGACAAGTTACATATAAATGACAACAACAATTATTGCCATTAATGGGGCTTATTTCTGTAGTCAGAGGTGTCTGGTAATTACCGCATTGTTACTTCGTCTGTGTGTCGTGTGTAGTAACCACAGCAACGCATTCGATCGCTGTCAGCCCACGACGACCTGCAGACATACACATGTGGTCACTAAAATAGGTACCACCGAAATTTTTTTATGGAAACATAAAAAATTAGTTAAATATCATTAATAACCACTGTGTCAACCATGATTATCGATCACTTTTTGCATTCTATGCCAAAGAATTAATAATCCTACGGCAGTTTTCTATGGAAGTGCCATATCATATTTCTTTAATTTTTAGCCACAAACACGCTTTGTTTTTTGAGATTTGCTTCCCGATTGTCTTTTTCAAATCTCCTTGGTTTCAGGTCTGGTGATTGGCTAATCCATAATGTTAACGTTTTTCTGATTAAACCGATCCTTTACTAGCTTTGAGGAATGTTTTGGGTCGTTATCTTGCATAAATAAATATATTTATTTTTGTCTCATCGTTCCAAAATATGTTTTTATTTTCTAATAATCTCTAGACCACATCATGTTTTGTGGTCATGAACAAATACTTTCCTCGTCTGCAAATTTGAATCTCTTAAAATAGAGCTAATCGACCTTCCCAGTAATTTAAAAATGCATTTCTATGTTTATTTTTTTCGACATCGAACATTAGGAACAAATCTTCTTTCTTCAGCTGTACCGTGTTGCACACGTCCCATGCTTTAAGGCATTTATATTAATTTTTGTTAATTAGATTATTTTCAACTTCAAAACTAACCTTTATTTAAAATTTTGTAAAAAAAAATTGACAAAATGAAATAAGTATTTTGCAACAAAGCAGCGAAGCCGCTTGAATAAAAAAATTTAAATCTCCTTTTAGCTGTAATTTTTTAAGAGCACAACATTGAATTCAATCAATAAAACTAAGGTATCTATTTTAATGACCACATGTATATATTGGCGCAGTCTCATAATGCCATGATCACTGGGCACAAGATGCAGGCATCTGCGTTGACGGCACTTACTGATGGCGCAAGCTCTGTCGCCTCGTTTAGCTATCTTGGGTGAGAGAAGAGTAGCTGTTTGTAGTATAAAGCCTTTTTTCTTCAAAATATCTAAGAACATGTAAGAAAAGGCTAACTTTGGGTGTAACCGAACATTTTACAGAATTGGTTTCCACAAAATTTTATGAACACAATTCATTGACTGGCATATTTAGCACAAAATCTGCTGGATGTGATCATCCATCTCATCATCATCTGATCATCTACATATATCTATCTCGATTATTTTTGGATGTTACAAACAACCGTTAGGTGAAGAAAACTAATATACTTTATTGTAAAATGCTGCCAGAGTATAAAACGAAAAACACATACACGTGTTTTTCACGGCTCAAGTTTTCTAAGGCAATATCTCTCTATGGGGTTTTCTACCACAATCATCATTTTTCGGCATGTTTCTACGCTTTTTCAGCAATTCAATACTTTTGAATATTTTATGAGACAATTTATATCAGCTTTGAATTTGTAAGGGCACCAATGCATTTGATTGTTGAATCTTTTATGTAGGCACATTTGTGAATATTTTAGCTGCAAACACACGTACATACATGTGTATGTATATGTATGTATTTATATGTTATTTTTTACAGTACATATTAGCGAATCGTCTGCATTACAGAGGCCATTGTGTGGGTTGTCTGGGCAGGTGCCTACACATGTGAAGATTAACTTCGTTAGCAATTATAAAGACATATCGCTTATTTGCTGCAAGACCGGCATAAATCAAAAAACGTGATTTTAGAGTTAATGCTGAAGAATTGTTCGTTATATCATACTTCATGTTGAGTGAAAAATTCATATGAATACCTCTTATATGCTCCGCTTGAGAAGAGGTGTAAGGTTGGAGTCACCGTGTAAGGTTGTAGTCAGTTGAAAACTTTAAACGCGTTTTCTGGAGAATCGATTTTTTTGACTTATGCCGGTCTTGCAGCAAATGAGCGATATGTACGTAATTTCAAGAATTGGATCATTTTCAACTTTCTGGGCATATTATATGATGTATTTCTGTCATTAGCCGTAAAGTTACCGCTACTTGTGTATTTCTATTTTACTTCCTTTGAGTTTGATGAGCAAAGTACGATCGTAGCTCACTTCCATCGCCATGCATTTTATGAATTTATCAATCACAAACCTTCAGATACGGACACATACATATGAACGAACTCGCAAATATTTTTTCTCTTAATAACGGTACATACTTTTTGATTTTCACATCGATATTTTAATGGACAACTGTTCGTAGGCTATACTAGAGAATATTGAGTTGAATAACCGGCAAATGTGGGGAGAAGAATTGGGGCGAATGCTACAAAAGATGTCTGAAAAAATAATGGGTACGCAAAAACCGCTGAAGTGCAATGCAGAATTAGTTGACAATGGCAAGTCAGTCAATAAATAGATAATTTACTGTAAATCATTTTGCGATGGCCTTTCCTATCACAGCCTGTTGAGTTCACAAGCAACCCACAAACAAAGTAGAGTGGTTGTTTTCTGAGTCGTTATGATAAAAATGAAGTTGAAGTAGGTAAAATAATATACCTTGTTCGTCAAAAATCTGTTTGATTCAAAATTTATTTCCTAATGCATAAAAAAAGCCCATTAAAAGAAGGAGGAATGAGCCGTATTCAGCTAATGTATGTATTCAGTACATGGGGTGAAATACTTAATAATAATTAATTAATATTATTCAAAATGAGTTCTTTGTTGAATATCTAACTTAAATTAAAATCGGCTTGTTTGAGATTTTCCTTGTGAAGCATTTGCCATTAGGATATATTCTAATTTCAATTAGCAAAGGTTTGGTGTCAATAGGTGTTTACTTTTGATTCCAATATAATTAAAATGGAGTCCATTGTAACCAATGGCGGAACTACTGTTGTTATATTGTTAAAAAAAGGAGATTTTAACTCAAATTCAGAAGAATTTACGAAGTAACATTAATATTATAAATATGTTAGATGGAAAAGACCTCCCGAAAGAAATTCTGGATCCGCCATTGCTTGCAACAGTATGCTTTTATTGTTTTCATCAGAGACAACTGGCAACATAGTCGTTGTTGTATATTCTATGTTTCAATATCTGTATGTATGTTTTGTTGACATTCACGCCTTTAGGACGCTAAAATATTTCAATATGGCACTTACTCTCATCGAAATACCAACAAATGCGCATATTAATATAACGTATAAACTAAGTAGATGCTTGCATAAAGCACGACATTGACCACCATCAGAAAGGCAAACCACAAACGTTAACCGCATTGTCACTGCCGCAGCCGCATTCGTCGAGTGGTAACTGGGTGGTCTGTGTGGTCCAGTATGATCAAAAAGCTTTTGTGCTTACGGTTTATAGGCATTTCCCGAGTGGGTTTCCACAGTCCATAGTTACTATATTACTTTGGGTTTCTTCTGTTATGCGCAAAAGTTTGTGTAAAATATATACTGCAATTCATATACATATGTGAATATATTTTATTAAGTAATTAAGTTAACATGTGTCAAGTTCCATAGCAATTAATTATTTTACAAAACTTAAGAAAAACCGGTGTTTTTTGTTGCAGATTGGAAGTTAGCTTTGGATATTTCTTGTCGACGTATCTAGGACTAACGCCCAACTAATATCTACATTTACTCTTTATTTTTTGGAGATGCGACAGCGAAACAAACCAAGTCCCGGTAGATGTAAACTGTCAGAGGTCGCTGTTTTGCACACGAATGCCAAATTGCGCAGATTGCGTTATGAGTAGTTAATGCAGCAATTTTTAAGTCAGCACCTTAAATAAGAAATTGTTATAACTTTCTTCAATATCTTAATCTGCTCTCTTTGAACGAAATGCCAGTTGACTGATATTTATAAAGATACCTATCCAAGAAGAATCATATTGGGAACTATTTTAAAAAGGCTGGTGAGAAAGTTGTATTTAAAACACTTTAATGAAAATAGTCTGGATTCTGTTTTCGGTGCCTGCTCTACATACATGTCAACCAAACAAAAATTAAAAAAAAGAACGCAACAAACAGTAACCACAAACCAGGTCGATGTTCATTTGAATTAAAATTTTCGCGATTTACTAACATGTCGCCATTAGAAAACGTTGCAACTTTGTGTCCAACTGCTTGCATTCGCAACTCGTTAGCGCAATTGACGTATCAAATTTTCTATCGCACGTCTGCGCTATGGACCGGCTGGTCGGCGAGATGGCCGTTGAAAGACGCACGTTTCATATCTGGCATCCGATCACGTAGCAGATGTGCATACCAACATGCATTTATGTATCTACAAATGTATCCACAAACTCACCAAGGAAAGTGTGTAATCGTATCGTAGCAGCATGTCAGCCAGCAGATGCACTTTCCGATGTAGGTGGTGTGATAAACTTGGCTGTCTTAATTCACCTGTTGACATCAACTATCGTCATTGACCGGAAATTATTTCTATGCGTCGGATGGTAGAGGCACAAGCAATTATACGAGTACAAGACGCTACATAGAAAAAACAAATACGGCAAATACCTCATGTTCGCCTAAATGATTTCGGTTACTCATTAGATATTTGAATAACCTTTGGAAAATCCCTAATAATGATAAGAAAAAGCAAAGCAAGGCTAAGTTCTCGTGTTACGGAATATTTTATAATCTTACAACTTGCAAGGATTATATACTTAGTTAAAATTATACTTAATCGATTTTATTTATTTTAGACGATATCATCGTGGAAGTTCAGTAATGTGCGGTATGAAACTATGGAAGGGTGCTCTTTGTGGCAACTCGAAAGTAATTGCACCTGCTGGTGGTGACTTCACTTTATTAAGTCTTTCATTATGGGTCGCCAATGGTTGTTCGATGATATTGCCGTCATTACCCCATTACCGCAGTTCCCCGACTATAAACACACAAATTAACTGTGATACATCTTCGGTTACTGTTCTACCTATTTATCAACATATAAACATACATATGTATGTGTAGTTGTCTCCGGTAGGCAGGCGGCATGTGAAAGGAGCGCGCCAACACTCGTGTTCGTCGTTCTAACCTCAAGTAATGGCCCAATGGGTGTTGAGACAAGGCGGTTTGCACATACAAGCGCACCCAGAAAGTCAAGTTGAGAATTGGCGCATTGTTAATGCGGTGCGCAAAGTCTACATCGCCACTTAAATGAATGGCGCCTGCCGTTGAATTGATCTTGCGTCTAATAGGGGAAGGCTTATGGCCTACAGTGGTTTGCTTGGAAGCACCATCCAGTCAAGAAAGACTCTGTTGCAGAAATAAACGTTCACTTCCGCCTACCCACGGCTATTCGTCGATTTACATGCAATTTAGTAGATATAGTTCCAGACGCTGCAGCTGTTTACATATGTGTTGCTAAATGGTTTAATGCGTAAATTATTGGCGCCTTAAGATGCTTAAAGCGTTCACACAAAAATGCTCGCCCCATGTAAATTGGTAGCTTAATGGCTACGCTCCTGCAGAGTTGATGATATTCGGGCTTAAATAAGCATACCATCTTGAGCATATATCCTTACTCTATATTTATACATATTCCCCAACAAAAATAAAATGCAAAATTCCCTATGACTTGGAATTCAATTGCATTTACCGATATCTCTAATTGAGATTGAAGCCTACTAACCGACTTTAGAATTTTATACTTTTTCTTGAAAACGTGAAAACCGTGAAAATGATTCTTAAAGTAATAATTTAAGGCCAGAATGTGGCATTATAGAGTAATTGAATTTTGCATAAATATATAGTAAAAAGTAATCCATGTTTATACATATGTTCATATGTACCTGCATGTATTTATGTGTATGTATGTACTCATATAATTGTTAGAATTAATTGTTTCGGTGTATAGTACTGTGGATGGAAAAATTAACCAATTTATTCGTTAATCGAAAAACGCATATCTTCGCAAGAATTTCTGCTGTGCTGCAGCTGCAACAGCAACCGACTACTGTTTCAGTGCTGCAGTGTATCAGTGTCCCGAATATGTCCCGCTACTGTTGTATGTACTAGTGGTGCATGCAATTGCTACCGATGTTGGCGTCTCTAACACTTATTTGCCACAACATGCGATAAGATATTGCCACTGCCACCTATTGCTGCATCCATTGCGGACACTTAGTATGTGAACGAACGTATGTATATGTGTCCTATATTGTTCTATCGTATGGTATATTATTGTTGGCTTTTTCATATTTGGTACAGTTGGTGTTTCACTTTTTCCTGTTTCTGTTCCGTAATTCTTGTATACTATAAGCAAATTAATGATTGAAATTATCTGGAAGCTAAAGAAGTCTGTTGTTGTGCCGGTGGTTGTTAGTGCGTGTATTTTGACCACTTTGACTACTTTGATGGTCGCAACTATCGCCGCCGTCACTGCCGCACCGTTAGACTGTGAAACACAGTGTACCTGTATAATAACAGCATTGGCCACTGCCACGTCAAACTGCCATTTTTAATATCTAGTACAACAGCCGCCAGCCTGACGCTAGGAAGATTGAGAAAAGCTAGCTCATTGTAGAGACAAGATTGGGCGCGTAGTAGTCAGGTGCCCGGTCACTCCCAGTCTGCAAGTAGAGATCTGTGCTTGACAACTAGTTGGTTGGCCGCTGCTGGTACTGATCTGGCTTCTAAGACAACGCGATCACCTATCGCCTATCTGCGACCAAAGAAAGCAACCAATTTTTCGTATTAAATTGCCATGTATTAAATGGGAAATTCATCTTCACTTCCTTGTTGAACAGCACCAACTAACTAAGTAACTTTTCATGCTGCACCACAAACTCGTTGTGGCTGCAAAGGCTGTTGATGTGTCAAACGGCGTGTACTACTCGCTCTAGGAACGACAGAAGTGGAGTGGTATACTAGCAAAATGGTTAGCAATATGCCTACATGTGAACATTTTTAAGTTGCAAACAACTGCGTTGCAACTTAGCATTCATTTGATTTGCTAATTTAGTCTGCAGTGAAGAATGAGAGTGAGAAAAATTAAATTCTCAAATTAGAATTAGGAGCGAACGGTGAAGATTTTTCACATTGACGAAACAGCTTCCGTTCGTCTAATTTCTGTGAAGGACAGCTGATAATCAAGCCATTGAATAAGTTGTTTAGTCCAACAATAATGTCATGTGACAATATAATCTAACCAACAAACTCTATTACATATGTTCTATAATCACTCTTCCTCCCTTCTACTCAATACTCGCGAATTTCTTTGTTTGAACAGCAACCTGGCAAAGCGGTGACATCAAAGAACATCACTTAAGTAACTGAAAGCGACAGAAAGCGTAGGGATTAACTTCTGAAACGAATACATAGATAATGTAAATACGAATATTATGTTATGACCACGGGAAGACAATAGCAAGGATATTAAATTCCAAAGCAGCGATTGTTGTTTTTAGTAGAAATAATTAAGGGGCATCGTACGCGTTTGTTGGGTATGTTGAAGGCGATCGGTGCTTTTGAAGTCAGTTTGAGAATTCTTTAAGGTGAAGTCGAGCTGAAAGCCAAGCATGTCGGCCTACCATGACACAGGTGAGTGTAATTTGATATATTTGAAGGGGTGACACAACACGACAGCAGAAAGTACTCAGACTTTAGTAAGGTTTGCCGAAGGTGGTGCACAAACTGGATTTTATAATGAAAATAATATTTACCTCATGAATTTCTTGACATGAAATTATGCTCATAGTAGTTTTTTTTCGATTATATTGGGAGTAAGTTATCGACCTTGGACCATTTCGAATCCCAGGGATTTTTGATAATATTATATAATAATATATTTATCGGCGGGGTCAGTTAAAGAAAAAAAATTATGAGGTTTAACTCGAAAAACTGAATGTATTTTTGTCTACAATTCACCTCTTTGAATGAGGAGACAGTGACGTTCGAAGTTATAAGGTGCTCCGCTCACAAGCCACAAAATTAACATTGCCTTACCCTACTAACGTCGTACTGACTCTGATTTCAAATGATGGACAAAGATAAATTTCGGCTGAATAAACCAACGACTGGATTACCTTCAGTCTCCTGCAATTGCAGCATTATAACCGACAACTCTAGTAAAATACCGACTGTGTTGTAAGAGCCTCTTCGGAGGACTATGGAAAATAATAGTTACTTGACAGTAAATGCTCTGTACTATATATAGTATACATGATTAATTTCTTTTGTTCAGTTAATTGATGGAATGCCGTTTTGTATGCTATTATTGCTATTACAATTTGTTACTATTTCGCTTTTCTTTTTGCTGACGCTATAAAATGTAAAACGGCCACACTTCTATAGAAGCTTTAATGTATGCAAAAAACTCAAAATTTTAAGATAAAGAGAAAAAATCAGCAATATTACATTTAAAATTCTAATAATTTCTGCCCCTGCGGTGTTTGGAAATGCTTAAACGTTAATCGCGACGAAATATAAACACCAACCATTGTTGATGTAACACTTACGAAAGTCCCATCTGCGAACACTTCAGCAGCAGCGGCGAACGTCACGGGCAAAGTGAATAGGCAACACGGCGTATACGCACCTTCGTTACTGTCCGAAGCAATTTGTGTGCATATGCATATGTATACATATCGCTCATTTGCTGCAAGACCGGCATAAGTCAAAAAAATCGATTTTCCAGAAAACGCGTTAAAAGTTTTCAACTGACTCCAACCTTACACCTCTTCTCAAGCGGAGCATTAAGAGGTATTCATATGAATTTTTCACTCAACATGAAGTATGATATAACGAACAATTCTGCAGCCTTAACTCCAAAATCACGTTTTTTGATTTATGCCGGTCTTGCAGCAAATGAGCGATATATTGTATACAGATTTGCAATGCATTCAGCACTCACATATCATACCTACATATGTACACACAGTGAGTGTCAGCTTATTTCATACCGTCACAATAATAATCTTTAGATACTAATGACTTTTGAATTAAAAACAAATATTAAAAAAAATTAAAAGCCATAATAAAGAGCCATTATTTCCACCTTACATCAAATATATTATTTATTTAAAATTCCAATTTCAATTTTCACAAACTTGAAAATAGCGAAAAAATACTACTATTAGAGTGAGCAGCTTATTTTTGCAGCCAACTTCTAACAATACTAGTCCCGTTATATTGAAAATTTTCAACAATATATGACGCTATGTATTGTATTAGTTTAGCTTTTTGAATTAGTACAGTTTTTTGTGTCAAAGTGTTAGCTACATCCTGAGGACAAATTAATTTCTAAACTTGGACCGACGCACTAACCTGGATTATCGGGAATTAGTGATAAACCACTTTAAGGTTGGGAAAAGCTAGCGTTCTATATCGCATAATAGATCGGTATTTGAAGGAGAATCGAATCGAATAAAATATTTACGTTAAGTACGGGAAGATGGATCATTAGAAATATTAGTGACAATCCCAAAAGTAAAAATTTCTTTGAGAAAGATTACATGGATCAACAATTGAAAAAACATGCATATTGACATTTTGAAAGGTAACTTCATACAAAGTGCTGAAAAATCGGGAATAACTGGACATTCTTTGTAAATAATTTGAATGAAAACATACTTAATCAGTTTTCATAAAATTCGTTTGACTTTTAGTGCTTGCTTTCGAAAATTTTTTCAGGGATAACATACAGTTTTTGGTCGCTCTCACGCAGTATAAGAGCGTGTAAGACCACCAAATAAGCTCAATACACTGAGCTTACATTAGATGACTATTCCAAGAAAGTAGAAAAAACGGGCAAATTAATTAGCAAACGGACATTAACTAATTAAGATTAGACCTCAAGGTAAATTTTTGGCTGAAATTTTGATGGAGAGTTAGTAAACTCTTTTTTATGATTTAAGTTAAAAAAAAATGCATGAGAATAGTTACACTAAAAGTTTTTTACATTTACATACATTCGTTCTTTGCTGCTGTATGAGTATTGATTTTCTCCCATGGCATTGTTTTCTTCTTTCGGGAATTTCACAGCCTCACAATTCGTTTTATATCTTCCACTTTATTTATTCTTTTATGTTTTTTATGTTTTTGATTTGCAAACCAGAACAACTGCAGCACCAGTTTGGAGGTTTAACCGTCATGCGCGCGAACGAATAAGGAAGGGGCGAAACCATCTCTGTAGCCGGCAGTCCAACTCACCTACCAACCAACCTGCCGTCCCGCCAAGCAACTGCGTAGACAGCACACCAACAGAACGAATATGCCAGTACATACGACCACATTTTGGCCAAAATAACTTTTAATGTAAAGAAGCTTAACTATGAGTTGGCGAGTGAATAGGCGAATGTGTATACTAGTATAGTACTCGTACGAAGTCAGGTTGGGTGCTCGGGGTTTTAGCAACGAACTGCCAGTAGGCCAGCTGCAAATAAAAGGATGCTTCAGAAACGGCAGTAAAAAATAAATGAAAAATAGCAGCAACTATGGCATGAAACCGCAGCAACAAAATAAAATGGAAGCCATACAACAACTAAAGAGTCCTTGGCCAACTGATTGCTGTGTGCGTTAGTTTTTCTGTGTTGATGTACCTTCGTTCGTGTTGTATTTGCTAAAGGGGAGAGAGACAATGTAGGCGGGGAGAAAAGTTTCCAAGCGGGCGATGTTTTGATCGAGTAGACAGACGGATAAGTCCTTTGAATGTGAGCGTGCTTTGGGGTTAGTCTTTGTGTGTGTGTGCCAGGAAGAGTTTCGTATATGAACAAAGGATACTGCTGATGCGGAGGGATGGAAAAGCGTAATATTATACAGCGTTTGTTAAGTTTGTATGCTTGTCTTTTTCCGTTCTCTTTTTGATTCGTAAAACTCAATTTTTTGCGCTGTTTTCGTTTGCTTTGAAAGTCCAAATCATCAACACGACTACAAGTTGAAAGCTACAAAGGGAGCATACGAGGAAAAAATGACCACGTACCTTTTTTTTTTTTTTTTCAAAATTAATTTATTTATTGTATCTGCTTTTTCTTAAAGCCTAACAATAAGTAATGAAATCTTAAATCTATTTAAAAACTATACAGACTCAAGCAAGTGATTGAGCTGTTTTGGTGTTACGTCGCTCTTTAATACGCAGGCATATCTCTTCTTTTAAGTCGTGTTTGATCGCTGGAATGTACCAAAGCATTAGCCAAAGGGTTTGGGTGATCTCGGAGTTTAGATATATATTTAATTCTGCTGTCTTCTACTTCTTTTTTTACCATAGGAATACCAAGGTCTTTATGGATATTTTCGTTACGCATGTACCATGGTGAACACGTGATTGTTCTAAGCATTTTTGATTGGAACCTTTGTATTAGATCAATATTAGTTGCACAGGTCGTACCCCACAGTTGAATGCCATACATCCAAATCGGCTTTATGACCGCATTATATAAGAGCACTTTGTTGTCTAGGCTAAGTTTGGAGTTTTTATTTAAAAGCCAATTTAAATTTGCAGCTCTAATCTTCATACATGTTATTTTACTAGATACGTGTTTTCTCCACGTGAGCCTTCTATCTAGGTGAATTCCAAGATATGTTACTTCGTTCGCTTGGGGTACTAAGATATTGTTTATTTTTACTGCCGGGCACATCTTTGGTCTTAGCGAGAATGTAATGTGCTTACACTTCTGTTCATTCACATTTATACGCCAGTTCGAAAGCCAATCTTCGACAGAACTTAAATGCTCCGTTAATATTCTTGATGCTACAATGTGGCATTTGTTACGGCTCACTATTGCTGTATCGTCCGCAAAAGTTGAAGTTAATACATTGTTAGCTGTTGGAAGATCTGCTGTATATATGATGTATAGTGTTGGGCCTAAAACACTGCCCTGGGGAACACCAGCCCTTATCTGACGTTCATCAGATATGAAATCTCCCACTTTTACCATAAATTTTCTATTTTTTAAATAAGACTCCAAGGTTCTATACATTTCTAAAGGTAGAATTTTTTTAATCTTATATAAAAGACCTTCGTGCCACACCTTATCAAACGCCTGAGCTACATCTAGAAATATTGCTGAACAGTACTCCCTGTGCTCAAATGCTTTTCTTATCTCGTTAGTAATTCTATTGACTTGCTCTATTGTGCCATGTTTCGCACGAAATCCGAATTGATGCATTGGTATTGTGTTATTTTCGTGGAGGAAAGGAGACATCTTTGATAGTAATACCTTTTCAAATACTTTTGAAAGACAGGGTAGAAGACTGATTGGTCTGTATGAAGACGGCTGTGTTAAGTCTTTCCCAGGTTTATCTATCAAGATAATCTGCGACTTTTTCCATGAAATTGGATAGTATCCGAAACTAAGAATTGCATTGAAGAGCAAAGAGAGCACCTCTACAGCAATAATTGGTAACTCAATTAGCATTTTTGGGGAAATTTTATCATATCCCGGCGATTTTTTTGGATTAAGTTCTTTGATGATACCAATGATTTCAGAAGGTGAAGTCATAAGAGGCTCGAGCGACTCTTTAGCTGTGTTGGGTAAGATTGACAACTTAAAGTTGTTCTTTGGCAAATTGGGTTGAAATACCTTTTCTAGGTGATTTGCAAAGCAATTAGCCTTTTCCTCGTCACTTCGAGCCCAATTTCCTCCCAAGTCTCGTATAGGCATGTTGGAGTCAGTTGGTGGCTTCATGGACTTTTGGGCTTTCCAAAGGGAATTTTGCTTATTTGAATTCGGACACAGCTTCTTTATATACATTTCGGTGTTCAATTCTTCCTCACGTTTAAGCGCGTTTTTTAGTCTACGTACAGCAGATTTTAATTGAAGCTGAGTGGAAGGGGAACGATTTATCTGCCATTCACGTCTTGCACGCCTTTTTACATTTACAAGCATTTCTATTTCTCTATTAGAGATTTTTCTGAAACCAAGCGGCTTATAGCTTTTGTTTGGTGTTGCTAAGACAGCTGCGCAGGTTATTATATCATTGACTTCTCTTATACTTTCGTCAATATCTCTTCCTGTATTTATTTTATACTCAATATTAATGTGGCTACTGACGTATTTTTTATATTTTAGCCAATTTGTTTTATAAGAAGTTAGACCCACTTTTGGATTAACGAATATGGGTTGTTCACATAATTTTATTAGTACCGGAGAGTGATCAGAAGATAGATCAGTACATGTATCTGCTGTTATGTGCGATTTATTTATATTTTTGATTACAGCAAAATCAATTAAATCTGGTATTTTCTTCCGATCACTAGGCCAATATGTCGGCTTACCAGGAGATATTATTTCAAGGTTATTGTGCCTATTTATAACAGTTTGATACAGCTGTCGTCCTTTCGGATTAATAAGACGTGAGCCCCAGTACGTGTGTTTTGCGTTGTAGTCTCCACCTGCTAGAAATCTTTGACCTAGTGTTCCAAAAAAGTCTTTAAATTCGCTTTCTGTAATTTTAAAACGAGGTGGACAGTATATAGCCGTAAGGTTTAAGTCACAACCCTGATTTTTTAGTGATATTGTTGTAGCTTGCAACTGTGGTGTAGCATAAGATTCTAGAGCATAGTGGTTTAAACGATTTCTAATCAACACTGCCGTGCCACCATGCGCTTTTCCATCCGGATGATTTGTAACATATAGTCTAAATCCCGGTATGTTGAAATTATTTTTATTTGTTAGATGAGTTTCTGAAATAAGCATTACATCTATATTCTTTTCAGACAGAAATCTGATAATCTCTAATTTATGTTGGTTAACACCGTTAGCATTCCATATGCAGATATTTAGTAAGCTCATTTTTTACTTAATAAATTTTGCAGCATTTGATTTTGTGATTTTATTAAATCTTGGATCATGTTTTGCATGGTAGACATAAATTGTGTCATACACTGTGTAAGATTTATAATCATAGTTTCAATACCTCCATTTGGAGGATTTTGCGGCAGTTGCATTTGCACAGTGTTGCCTTTCACCACATTTGCATAGCTTCCTTGCATATTATTATTGTTAGAAGTAATAGGATTTGTACTTTTTTCTGAGGTTGCTATAATTTCATTACGGGGCGTTTGTAACATTTGGTTACGACGTGCTTGAATTCCCTGTGACAACTTAGATTTCAGATCTTTATATACAGGGCAACCTCTGTAGTTAGCAGTGTGATTCCCTCCGCAATTACTGCATTTTTTATTTAACTCTTCTTTTTTAAGAGTACATTTAGAAGTGGGATGTAAATCACCACATACCACACAAACACTGCGTAGAGTGCAGTATGATTTAGTATGCCCATATTCTTGGCAGTTAGTACATTGTACCGGACCGTTTCTTTTATGTGGTTCTTCCACAGTTACTCTACGATGCAGCAAATATTTCAAATTATAAATGGGATGGGTCTCATTTTTTTTAAGTTGATTCGAATTCGGCAACAATTCAATTTTAAACATTGGCTGTGGTATTTTGTTTCTATTAAATATATTTACAACTGTTTTAATTCCAAAACCACATTCTTCCAATGCTTCTTTGACTTCACTAGAGTCCACGGCGGACTCTATACCCTTGATTACAACAACTAGGCCCTTAGAGCTCTTCAGTTGATACGAATAATAATTTTTGTTTTTATTTGACAAAAATTTAACTATGTCCATAAAACTTTTTTCAGTGTAGGACTGAATTTTTGTTTCATCTATATTGCCTTTTTTCAAAGGCACTATATGGAAATTGTTAGTACCTACAATTTTACTTATTTCAGCAACGAGAGCATTACTGCTACGTTCGCGCAAATATATTGGGGGTGGTTTGGCATTAACGACTGTGGTGGTACCCTTGGCATCGTCGTCTGTTCCATTGCTTAGTAAGGCAAACCTATTGCCATTTAAAACTTCCGGTTTATTCTTAAATGGTGTACCGGCTTGAAATTTCTTAGGATTGACCGCTGACTTTGAAGGACTTAATTTCCTTTTTATGTTAATGTAGCGGTAAATGCCAGTTTGTACAGACTGGCCTTTTTTTATTGGTACATTCTCACCTTGCTTTATGTTGTTCTTCGCTGCCTGCGTACTTGCTGGTACCTGTTTAGTTGGTGTGATCATGTTTGCTGCGTGCCGTTGTTGACTGCCGTTCTCTCCTGCTTTAGTTTTTTGTAAGCTCTGCTTATGGTGCTGCTCAGTTGGTCGCTGCGATGACTCATCCTTCTCACCGTTGCCTTGTTTGTTGGTAGGAGCTGAACTCGCAGGCTCGACAAAGCTGAAGTAGGCATTCAGAGAATGCCTACGGCCTTGTTGGTGGGGCTGCGCTGCGCTCATGCCTTTGTATTTATTTTTTTTGTTTTATTTCGCACTTATTATTTGTTATTTTGTTATGTTTTTTGTTTATAAACAGTTTGTGGTTTTTTATGTTTTGATTTGTACTTTCGGCGATATTGCCTAACGTTGCACTGAATGCACTTTTTTTTAATATTTGTTTATTTTGTTTTATTTTTGTTTTTTTTCGAAAGTTTCTACGGAGCGAATGAAAAACACGTCCGTATAGGGTGAAAGTTCGAGTTCGTACCTAAAAAAAATATAAGAACGAGTACCAATATGCTTTTGCTTGAAATTTTAATTTTAAATCAGCCATTGATAAAAACCAAAACCTGTTAGAAATCATTCATTATATCACCGATTCGAAAACTATTAATTTAGAAGTGAAGTGAAGTGCTCACCATTTCTTATGGATCGACTTAACATATTCCTCCTTTTTATAAAAGAATCTTCAAATATAGGATCCAAAAGACCTTGCCGCATTTAAGATCCCTGTTAATGAAATTTAAATACATATTTCCTCGGGAAGCATGATTCAGACTAAAATTCATACCAGACGTCGTCCACCAAAATGTAACCAAATAAAAAATTTGAGAAAAAAGATAATAATTCAGGGGCACCTAAGGAGCTATCGAAATACATAATTTGAACTTGAACGAAATGTTAAGCGTACAATCAATTCTCACAACAATTCTGGCAACACCATTCACATTGCTAAACACATTTACATACATACGATATATACGAACATTTGCACATACATACATATGTGTGTACGTATGTGGTATAGCATAATTTATGGTAAGGCATAAAAACTCGGCATAATCTCACAAGCAGCGACAATGTTGTCTTCCTTTCCAGCCTACACAAATACTCAAAGCAAATAAAGCAGTCGCCTTACACGACGCGACACAACGTCGTCACCTTTTGCACTCGCAGTAGAGAGGCAGACAAAGCAAAGACGCTCGACTCGCCATTGACGAGACGTTCAAATAGAAAATGAGAATGACGCAAGTCAGAGACACAATAGACAAGCTAATGCCTGTCGTCGTCATCGGGTGACTGCATACCAAACGAGAATGGTCATAAAACAAAATGAGGAAAGGGGAAGAATTAAACTTGAAAGCATATCCTTAGAGATGATTTTGAACTCAATGAATTTTATCGGCTTTTTTTGTTTTCATCATAAAGTAAATGAATCATTATTATTTATACTATACATTACATATGTATTGTATGGAAGGAAATTTAAGCTATCCGGATTGCGTATTACAGGATAAAGACTTAAAATATCTTAGATGAGTCCGGCACAAAATGCTTCTAGATCATAGATTAACTTCTTGCAGCATCTAAGAATGTTTCCTCAGAAATCTATGCGTAGACTAGTATACGATACCAACTGACACACAGGTGTCTAAAGTTCATGCAACATACCTACTATGTATATACATATGTATGTATGTATGTATATGAAGACTAATCTTCAATTCTTATATAATATTAAGCAAATAAAGTTATTAGGGAAAGAAAAATGAAATACTATTGGGTTGTCAAAAAAGTCTTGCGGTATTTTCGCTAGTTGGCGCTGAAAGCGCGTAGTTCTAGTTTTATTCGTCGCATCGGGTCATGCTATACCTTTTTGGAAAGCTCATTTCACGCGCTAACACGTGTTTGATTGATTGTCGTTTCTTTTAAGTCTTTCGTGAGTTATAGCGTCGCAAACATGGAGCAAAATAAAGAGAAAATACGGCATATTTTACAGTACTACTACGATAAAGGCAAAAATGCATCTCAAGCCATCAATAAAATTTGTGCAGTTTATGGACCCGATACAGTTTCCATTTCCACCGCACAACGATGGTTTCAACGTTTTCGTTCTGGTGTAGAGGTGGTCGAAGATGCGCCACGCTCCGGAAGGCCTGTCGTCGAAAATTAAATTAAAATCGCTGAATTGGTCGAAAGAGACCGGCATAGTAAAAAAAAAAACAAATAAAATAAAATAAAATAAAAATAAATAAATTTCAATAAAAATACCGCAAGACTTTTTTGACAACCCAATATAAACTATAGCTGAACCGTAACATTACCTCTGCCTATTAAATCAAAAGCGTCCCTATGTCCATATGTATTTATTGATTGGATTGTTAATTTATTATATTATAAATTAATCTGCATAGAGGACTTGTGGATCATACGAACTAAGCTTTCGTCCAATAAGACATTTTCAATAAGAGCTCATTAAAAACCTCAACGCACACATCAAATACCAACCACATCAGCCAAACGAGAGCACGAAATGGTGATATTGGAAGGCAGCTTAAAAAAAAATAAAAAATGCAAAAAAACAAAAACGAACAATAGCATTAAGACGGACAAAAAGCCGAAAATCCTTATTTATGTACGAAAGAACGCACACGGGCAGCCCCACCCGATTTCTTACTGCCCCAGATTTTGAAGAAGAGGCGATGACAAAGCGCACAGACAGACGCACACTGAAGGATTTTAAGTAACAGCAATTGTTTTTGTTCTCTTTACTGCTACTACTAGTGTGCAGTTGCTGTTCACTCTCTTTTAAACGTAATCCTCCCCGATGTGCTCAAATTCTTTTATTGTTATATATGTATGTATGTGTGCATTGATATACATTTAAGTACATACAGATATGAACTTATAAGTATATAAAGGTTTGCCAGAGCCAAAGCATCTACAGTAAAAAGAAATTTGGTTCCGTTCCACACCAACCACGGACAAAGTTGCTCCGAATTTACCGTGGCCACGCACCGACATAATTATTCTTAAAAAGTAGAACACACAGCACATACAATATCTGCAGATTTTATTTTATGCATTTAGTACCTTTATTGCTGACTTTGGTGCAATGGAAATGATGCAAAATGTCCGTATGTCTTTTTCTGCGCTTGTAATAACGATAATTAGGTGTTAGACGATCTTTTCTTTCTATCGAATTGTGCCACTCTAAAAGTTTTCAGTTTGTATATGTACATATTTTGAGCAACGACTTCTCTTGGGACAGCATTTTCGATTCCTGCATTCATGGTAAATATGAAGACTACGTTGTCGCGTATTGAGAGTGTTTTTGCGGCTTGACGTTAAACATGATGTTTTTCTAAAATAATATTCACGTAAAAAGGAAAAAAAAACATTGTTAGCTAGTGTGTAGCATAGCCTGCACAAAGCTTCTGTCTCTATATGTACTATAAAGCTTCCATATTACATATGTACATATGTATGTATGTATGTACATATAAGAAGAAACGTGCAGTTGTATTTAAACCACAAATAATGTACGTGTGTGCGTGTGTACACCATCGACAAAAAAATTAAAAAAAAGAATCGTCGGTGAACGACGTCGGTCTAGGTTGGATCTAGGTGTGGCAATGACGCCGTCGCCAAAGCGAGTGCACAACTTATCAGACTACCAAGCAACGATATTTCGACTCTCATCCAACTACGCATGTACGTGTGTAAGTGTGTCGTCCTGCCACCGTCGCGTTAACCATACCAACATTCAAACTTGTTAGCTTAGCAAAAATGGCACAGTGGCGCAGCGCAGGACTGTAATAGTGAAAAAGAGAAAAAACAACAAATTAAATTGGCACATGTCTAAACGAAATTGTTTACTTCAGCCGTCGGGGCGGTTAGCCATTTTGGCCAGACAGACGATGAGACGTCGTCGCCGTTGAGTTCTTGTTGTTTCTTTAGAAAGTCCAACGAGGTGCATACATACATATTTCGTTTTGATCTGCCCTTTAACCCTACTTTGACTCAATTTCATATACATACATATGTACATATGTACATATAAGAATCGTTTGCACCTAAATATATAATTTTTACATCCATAAGTAAATGTATGTACTCATATTTATACCAGCGCATTTACGTGCTTTCGCATTTACATAAGTATTACCCAGACAGTGTACGCACACATACACACTTGCCTGAAATATGTAACAATGCCTAATACAAGAAACACAGCAACAATAACTATCAATAAAAGCGGAATACCGTACCGTCATTGTCTAGCCGAATTGTTCTCATCGGGTGCCGGCTTTGCTCGTTAGCAGTAGTGACGTCAAGTCGAACAGAGCGAGAGAGTCGACAGAATAACGACCACCTGCACCAACCACTCCCCAACCACCGAATATGACGTTGCACTTGTCTGTAGGGTCAGGCAAGCAGAAATTGTAAATACTCGGTGCGTTGGGCGGGTGATAGGAGCCAAAAGGGATTCTCGAAATTGTATACACAATTTATGTACGTGTACCCATACATACATACTTATGTACGCAAGTAAATGCCAATAAACCAGACAGAGAAGAAGAAGAAGAACCAGAAAAACGCACGCGCCATTCTGCAGACGTAAACGCAAAATTTTACATGACAAATGGGGGCACATACAGAGTACAGGGGCGAGCAGACAGATAGGAACAAAACATTGGCGTCAGCACAACAGACAGACAGGCGGGCGTAGTGGCTGTCGCCGGAACTGCAGCCAAATGACCGACCTACAGCAAACTCTCAGGCAAATGTACTTGTACCTGTGCTTGTATACTCCTCGCTGCTTAAACTTACTCTGGTACGAACGTTTTAGTGACCGACAGCAGAGGTCTGAAACAAAAAAAAATTCGTAGAAACAAAAATGCGTCAAGAAGAACATTTTTAGGTAATTGTCAAATATGGAAAGCTGTCAAATATGGGAGTTGCTGATATTGATTCCACCAAAATTTTGAGAGTACCACTGCATTTGTGGTTTGGTAAGGAATAGATTGGTGATAGAGAGTGTCAACTAATGTACAAGCCGCCACATCTAGTCTTCCCACAATTTTAATTCAGATTGAGTTGGTTACCTGCTGGAATTCATATGAAACCGCAAGCGTACATACACATACATACGCACAAGTGTGCAAAGAGTGTGTTCGTAAAGCCGAAAACAAAAATAAGAAATCAGCATTTGAGCTCAAAGAGCGCTTCGTTGATTGAATCGCTTCGCTGAGCAAATTTCCTTTGAAAACTCCGACTTTCATGACAAATCGCAATATCGTCAAGACTAGCCACCTCCTCCAGCAAGTTTATAACGTTTCGGTTGACGTTGCTTCTTCCAACAGAAAGCACAATATTATCGTCATGTGGTAAAGCTGGTAGAATCATAAACTCGAAATAGTAAGACATCCGATTTAAGATAAGAATTATATTTCTTACATTAATTATAATTAAATCACAAATGTATACTTAATGAAAGTAAACATAAAGGCGTAATTTACAAAAAAAAAGTGAGTCATAAAATCCACTTCACATAAAAGTTACAATTGCGATTTGCAGCAGATACAAAATATCTGAAAAGCTGCGTATATTCTACTTATACACCAATATTTTGTTAAGTGATTTCGTATACTGAGTGAATCTCCCTCCAAGGGAAAGTACATGAAAGAAAGGTGAGAAAGAACTTTTTATTTTCTTTAATTAATGTTCTTCTATATTTTAAGTAAAAAATCTATATAATGCGATACATCATTCATATCTCTACAAATTCGGTACAAAGGTTTTTCGTCAGGCTGTGAATGTGGTATTTTGTTAATTTCGTTAATATCCAATTTTCACGATTTTCTCTCTCGCTCATAGACTGACACGATTCACAATTGAAATAAAAAATAAGATTGTTTGAGCTTATCAAGGACAAAGGATACTCACTATAAGCTGCCTCACTGCTCGCAACAAACGTTAGCTAGTTCCTCACCCGCCTGATATACATATCAGTTAATGATAAGTAAAACGATGGCACGAATACATACATAATTAATATACGTACTAATGTAGGATGTGGATGCGTGTACTCAGACGAGATTGCGTAAGCGGCGACGCTCAGTGCTGCAGGACGAGCGAAACACGTGCCAACGACTTTTCAAGGATAGCCGGCCCGGTCGGTCGTTATTCGTGTGGCTGCCCTAATGTGCTGTATGTATGCATGTATGTATATAAGAGCTAGTTCGTATGTATGCAGTGTGTACGTTTCAGCGCTTGTTAGACGAAAATTAATGGAGGCACAACAACATCAACAAAAAAAACGCTAATAAAAAACCAACTTTTTGCTGAAGGTTTAGGCCTTTACAAGTTTCAGCATGATCCCCCTCTCTCATTGCTGAGGCTCATAGTGCTTTTGTCACATCGGGTACACCCTTCCAATTCACCGACTTTTCGGCGACGAACCCCACGGGTGGGACGAATTGACATTGAAAAGGAAATTCAACTTTCTACCATTGTTCTGCATTATCGTCGGAGCACGCACTTTATGTCACCAAGGTAACTTTTGCAGAGAGTAGCTGGGTGCCTCATTAGCCAGTCCAGACACCGCCGTTCCAAAAAATTCCGATGTAGTAAAGGAGACTAAAGTTATTGTGTACACGTTACAGTCATTAAGTGGTCACATACATACATATAAGAATATACATATGTAATTCTCCTACCAATTAAAAATATATTATGGCCTATAAAATGCAGACTTTGATGCTTTTCACTTGTTATATCTCCTAACGGATTCACATCAGTTCGCTTGCCATTTGATTAATGGTCCAAGAGACACACCACCACTTCACAAGACCTCGGTCTTGTAATTTCCGACTTACTGCGAGGAGAAGCTCCATCACTCGTCCAGCAAGAATGTAAGCTAGAATTGCATACAAATATTTAAAAACACACACGTGTATTTATTGGTATATGTACACATACATACATATGTACATATATGAACTCAAATTTCTCGACCGGATATAAACCATAAGTGCTCATTTCGCACTGCCATCTGTATTATTTTATTTGGATAAAATTCAAAAGGCTGCTGTGTTGGCAATAATTGCGGTGTGTGAAAATTGTTAAGCCAAGCCAAGACGATTGTCATTACCGCAGAGCAAATCACGGCCAACCGCTATGTGAAAGACAAGCAAGTTTATAACAAAGAAGCCCGAACTAATCGCAAACAAAGCAAAGTCATAAACCTGCCCACATACCACTTCTAACCATGCATAGTAAAACACAATGTTATCAAGAGCAACAACAAAACTAAAGGCACGGTGGTAAACGAATGCATGCAGTGGCACAAAGGTATAGACAACAACAAGCATTTACCCATGACCAAAGAATACCGAGAAGGTGCCGAGGTCTTGAACACGATAAAAAAAAGTACCCGAAGAAGCAGATATTCAACGTTCAAGGAGTAACAGCAACAGCCAGAAAGCAGCGTCTAATAGCAGCCAAAGCAACTCAAGTTATTCGCAACTGGTATTGCAATTGGCTAAAGATCTGATTGTCTGCCAAGCTGTCTGGCTGGTGCTGCCATTGAATATTAATGAAATTGTTGCCGATAATCAGTTTTGAAAACAAACATGCCGACAGACCGAACGATCGACCAACTCTCCGAACGTGCAGTCAAGCAGTTAAGCGTCAGAATATCCAACATCCGAGCGTGCAGTTGGCCTCTTTATATTTGCTTATTTTTATTAGCTCGTTGCACTTGAGTCGATTGCATTCTACATTTCCCCCATACATTTTACGGCATACTGTTTAGTTATGATTATTGGTATTGCTGTTTGCAATTGCTGTCATGGCCGTTATTGTGACGGTGGTTTAGGCGAATGCCGCCAGTTGTGGCCTGTTGCCACTGCCATTGCTTCAGCGATATCCAAGGTGCCCCGTTGGGCACTCATTAATTTTACGGCTCTTCTTTGTAGCTTGACTTTAAAGTGCATTTCCGCCGTTTCTTAGTGAGCAACATTTACGAGTGGGAGTTATGGGCTAGACCAACTGTCAAAATATATACAAGTAAATATACATATGCATGCGCTGATGACTGCACACATCACGGCTGTTGGTGAAGGCGGCAAGTCCTCAGTCGTGGTTGTAGCTGAGTAACGTTTAATATGTTTGCCAGCAATAAAAATGTTTGCTTAAAACTTTACACCAAACCGTTAGCAATGCTTTCCGCCCATTCCCCAAGACGAAAGGATTGTCATATATTCCAACCTGTAGCACTGCAGCAGCAAAGTATTTATGCAGAGCTATAGGTGGCACCCTTCTCTCGATGGCAGAATTATTAAAATGGAATAGTTATTATTACTTATAATATCAAATGAGGTTCTACGGGCTGCTCGCTTAGGAGTTAGTCGCGACGGGCAGGTCGATGCAGCTTAAATCAACATTTTAGTCTTTAGAAGCGAGTATACCTGTCGACATAAGTATGTTCACAAACCCAGTACATTTTTACGCCTTCCTGGCCGTCTATACTTGCAACCGATAACTTAAATGATATCTTGTTGCTAATGATTACTGTGTTTGATTAAGTCAAAATTCATTTTCTTTAAAAATAGAAGCATATACTTAAGTATGTACATAGTTGAAAATCTGCAAAAAGAAACATCAGTTGTGTCTAGTAACTTTACACAACAAACTTTAGCTGGCTAGTAAAAATAATTGATTTCCATTATACCCGGTTTGGTTATACCCGAACTTAGCTCTTCCTTTGTGGTTTTGAATAGATATGTTTTTGTGAACCCGTAAAAGCTTCGGAATTCTTCGATAATAATTGAAATTGTTGACGAACTTTTATCTCACCTAGACAAAAATACGCATCACGTCTATCTGCATACATATACATATGTATATCCACGATAGTACAAACCTTTATATAAAGTTTATAGCAGTTAATGCCGTTGAAGCAAACGCCACTTCCTCCACCTCACCTTAAATACACAGGCTCAGTCGGTATATACACACGATGTACATAGGACATGGCAGATCTGTCGACAAATAAGTCGCACCTTCTCGCCTACAGTCCAACCCACACACAGGCGACAATTGTTTGAGCGAGTCTTAACGACTTTAGTATCTAGACCGTCGTCTGGATTCGTGTCGGCATTTGAGAACAGCCACACCACGTGTCTACCGCCGTCACTGCTATCATTGCCATCGCCGCCGCCGTCGTAACATTACTCAAATAGCATAAAAGGCTGTGAGTATTGAGTGGTAAAACTTGGGCGGTACGTCTTCTCTTATCAAGCGCTACGGTACTTTCTCCCAATTTTGATGGAGCTACCTATGTTGCTCAGTGTAAAGGCGATGAGGAGAACATGCCACAGCTTTTGTTCAACGCCCGTCTGCCCTTAACATGTACACGTACGAAGCTGATAGTCAAACACATGGCAACCTGGGGTGATATCACATAACTTTCAGACATACAAATTTATTCCAACGAGCCATTGTGCTGTAGTGAGATGGCAAGCTGAGAGCTTCATTCAAATTTCATTGCTGTAGGTTGCGGCTAGACTGAGTAAATTAGTGCCAATGTAAGTTTCTTTCAGCCTCTTGTTAGGCATTTCATTCGGCATGCGCTTCAGCATGGGTCGGAGGTTGGTGGGTTTGTTGGACTTCGGCTTAGCGCTGTGGTGTGGTGTTTTTTTAATAGTCGTGTGGCGTGTCACAACGGCGGGCATCAAGTATGACGACGAACAGAATAATTTTCGTCGGCTGTGTCATGTGGGGTGGCCCAGTGGCGTCGGTTGCGTCGGTTGCATGTGAATGTCAGTGGTTGGGGGCACAGTGGTTTGCAAATAAATTGAGTGCTGTCTGCCTGTCTGCTGGTTCTATTAGACGGTTGCTCGTTATATATCGTTGTTGTGACAGTTATTTTTTGTTGTTGCTATTATATTTCAACGTTGTTGCTATGATAATAGTTGTTATGGCTGTCAAGCAGCAACGTGCTGAGGGAAAACACATTACATTTGTGGGTGTGTGCGTAAACTCTAGTCTATATACACGCCCAACTAAATGTACATAGGTACATACTACATATGTATGTACGAGAACGTACTTATAAAGGGTGATTTTTTAAGAGCTTGATAACTTTTTAAAAAAAAAAACGCATAAAATTTGCAAAATCTCATCGGTTCTTTATTTGAAACGTTAGATTGGTTCATGACATTTACTTTTTGAAGATAATTTCATTTAAATGTTGACCGCGGCTGCGTCTTAGGTGGTCCATTCGGAAAGTCCAATTTTGGGCAACTTTTTCGAGCATTTCGGCCGGAATAGCCCGAATTTCTTCGGAAATGCTGTCTTCCAAAGCTGGAATAGTTGCTGGCTTATTTCTGTAGACTTTAGACTTGACGTAGCCCCACAAAAAATAGTCTAAAGGCGTTAAATCGCATGATCTTGGTGGCCAACTTACGGGTCCATTTCTTGAGATGAATTGTTGTCCGAAGTTTTCCCTCAAAATGGCCATAGAATCGCGAGCTGTGTGGCATGTAGCGCCATCTTGTTGAAACCACATGTCAACCAAGTTCAGTTCTTCCATTTTTGGCAACAAAAAGTTTGTTAGCATCGAACGATAGCGATCGCCATTCACCGTAACGTTGCGTCCAACAGCATCTTTGAAAAAATACGGTCCAATGATTCCACCAGCGTACAAACCACACCAAACAGTGCATTTTTCGGGATGCATGGGCAGTTCTTGAACGGCTTCTGGTTGCTCTTCACCCCAAATGCGGCAATTTTGCTTATTTACGTAGCCATTCAACCAGAAATGAGCCTCATCGCTGAACAAAATTTGTCGCGAAACACATTTCGAACCGAACACTGATTTTGGTAATAAAATTCAATGATGTGCAAGCGTTGCTCGTTAGTAAGTCTATTCATGATGAAATGTCAAAGCATACTGAGCATCTTTCTCTTTGACACCATGTCTGAAATCCCACGTGATCTGTCAAATACTAATGCATGAAAATCCTAACCTCAAAAAAATCACCCGTTACTTAAGTGCTGAATCTGCTGTGCGTTCACTGAAATGTGAGTACATAAGCATCGAGCGCGTGTTTGTCGTTACTGGCGGACAGAACAGCCGGCAATGTGGAAGGCATCTATCATCGTGTGGAAGCAGGGTTGCCATTTTTCGAGTTTCCTTATACTCTGAAGTGTTCCTTGTAGTGACATGGATTGTGTAGGTAAGACATGGTTCGAAACAGAACTAACTTTACAAGAAAGTGTAAAATACTTTATCCGATCATATTTTTTCACGAATACCTCTTTCTCAAACTTTTTGTGAAGGCGAATTGTTTTGGAAAAAGTATGCGAAGCACAGACGGAAAATAAGCGAATTTCATTATATTACTACACTGTGTATGACAGTTTAGGTTTTACCTTTGCTTATATATTATGCATGTATCTACATATGTATGTATGATTGTCCTCTACAGCCCACCTCTTACACACTTTCCATTTCAACTCAATATGTCCTTGAGCGGGTCATTGCTGCTACCGTGTTACTTTAGCCACTCACACTGCCCACTGATTGTTACATACAGCATTTCCACACATACATACATAAGCATGCCTGTATATACACACTAACTACATAAATATGTACATGTCTGTAGTGATATCTTTATGTTAACGGCGAGTGCAATGTGTGTTACAAATATTTTTAAGCCAAACCCATTTAATACACATTTTTCTTACTTATTCTCACTTTCTATTTTTATTCACATACCATGCATACATACATATATGTATGTACTTAATGCTTATATGCCCAGAACTATATACTTTTGTAAACATGTTTGAAATTTATAATAGAGGACGTATTAGAATATCCTATAATGCAGTGACGTTATTTTAACACCCAAACTCCTTTATGCAGTCTTTTAATGTGTGCAGGTAGGCATAATTGTAAATATACCTATGTATGACGGCCCAGTTGAGAAAGTGTAATTATATATTGTTAATAAGCACCTTCTCCGCAATATTAGAGTCCCAGAGAAGAACGTATTTGAATTGAAGAAGAAAGAAACTCAGAACGGTGGTAATAAGTGAAGTGACTAAACATCATAGTTTGTATTTGTTTTAATGTACATTAAGTTAACTTGCGAATTTTTAGCGAATATTTTATCAAAGCCTCCTCAAACTCTCATAATAGCATTCGAAGACCATATTCAGCATAGAAAGTATTTTAACCCATGGTAAAAATTGTGTATGTATATTCCAAAATTAATTTACACACTCCTGTTCCAGCATTAAACTTACAGAGATATCACTTTAGACACATATTTTTTACAATTTTTCTTTAAATATCAAAATATTTCTAAAGATAAAATATTTTTAAACACAAATTTTTCTACTCACATTTGCAAATAAGATATCGATCTATATTTCTTACCTAAAAAGAAGAGAAAATACCGTTATTTTATATTTTTATACGAATTAGTATTATTGATATCTATCAACGGGTAAATTTACAATTAGCAGGGAACAAAGAGTTGGAATATTGCAATGAAAATTTTTGTATTGGCAACTCAGAGGATAACCGGGGAAAAGCAAAACCAAAAGTAATAAATGTCACAGAGACAATAGCAGCGCGTCAGTGCAAGCATGTGTGTGGAGGCTTTCATGCATCTTGCGATTGCGGTTGCAGTACACTATGGTATGCAACAAGATTTATGTTGCAAGGCATGCGCGCGCATTAATTTTCATTACGATTCTTCTTGGTGATTACTATTTACGTATCGGTCCCTCCGTACTTCCTCTTTCTTGCGGACCCATTTCACTTTCCTCTCAAACAACGAATAGACAGGCATTTCATGTAAAATTACTCAATGAATAACGCCGTCTAATACACACTTATGCACAGACATATGTATGTACATACATGCATACATATGTACAAAAATACATACCTAAAAACATAATAGACATAAATTTACTTGACTGTCTCTGCAGTTGCTGCCCGCTGAAAGCCGCTTTAACATTTATGAATTTATTTGTTTTTTGCGTATGCGTATATAAATATAATAAATATGTGCATAGGGTATATTTTGAGATAAAGAACTTGAATCACTGAAAATTTCCGAAATATCCAGTAATTGACTTTATTAATTTGTATATGTATATTAATAATACAATTTCGGATATGCGTCCAACGCGATTGAGCCATAGTCCCAACTAACGCTTCGAATATCTACTGTTATACTATTTAAGTTAAAGGCTCTTTTTACATAAACCATGAGACAGGAGTTAATCCACAGAAAGCAGGCAATCATGTGATCAGGATGCCCAGCACTCCAAATGTAGCAATTTTCTTTACTCACTTACCCGTTAAGCGAGAAATGTATCTCTGATGATTTGATGGTAAAATAATTCCATGATTCGCAAACAAACTGAATACAAATATCCAACATTACGTTTACTACTTTTACTTCCAAATGACACCCTATACCTCCACCACAAGTGCAGATGCAGTTGGTGTTGTTCCCGTCACTTTGTGGAATATTGTTGGCGCTGCCGCCGCAACCGCCACAGTTGGTTTGCTGAGCATCAGTCACCTAGCCGCCCAACCCTCCAGCCATCCAGACATGGATTGCAAATTTATGCACGAAAATATTTTTAAATGCGCATCGCGACAACGCACAGCACTAACAACAGCAGACAAACAGTGGACCGTGCCAACGAAAGGATCGTCATTCCGCCATCGAGGCATCGATATTTTGGCAGCCAAGTGGCGAAAATCGCATGCAATGCATCGGCGGCAATTATTACACGCAAAAAATACCGATGAAGCAAAAAACTCTCTTGGCTTGTGTGCCGCTGTGTGCTGCTTTAACAAATCGAAGGGGAATTAGAGGGCGGACGGAGATCCAGCAGAAACGAATGCAATTTCAAAATGAAAATTCAGTAAATCGCGCATTAAATTTGAACGCGCGACTGAAAGTCGAATGCAAGCGTGCGATGCAAGTGGGGGTGCCTACGGACAAGTGGGCGACGTGGACGTATTCATGGGCAAAGTTGTCGGTGCTCACTGAACAGCCAGTCATCGTGTTGCTTAATATGATAATGAAAATTGCACTTCGTCAACAAAAATTCAAGCGATGAAGCAACTAAAATTTGTACAGATATACATACATATGTATGTATGTCAGGGCGTAGCTCCCGCGGAGGCAGACGGTGGCACGGAATTATTGCGTTTTACAATTGGAATTAATATTTCGAGCATAGAATATTTAATATTAGGAAATTATTTAAAGCGCCAGAAATGAATCCATTATGACAGCAATCAATACAAAACATATAGTGCAATATATGTATCAACATATCTATATACATAGATTAGCTAGGATACGAATCAGATCTGAATGTATTTTCTTAAAAGAGGCTACTTTTCATACTTTTTCATAATTAAAAAGGGAAAAGAGGCATATGTATGCACATTTGGATGTGTATTTATTCCTCTACCATATTCAAAACATACGCTATCTCACATACATACAACCATATATTCTGTTAGTATTCAGAAATCAAAGGACAGACAGCGAGTTTGTCTGCGCCGAACGTTGGGGACAGTAACTTCTTATGGCATAATAAATAACCGCAATATAGTATATTTCTTTGCGAATATCAATACATACTTGCAAGCGTATCTCCATTTCATAATCTGAGAGAGCTTCCGAGCAAACGGAAATCATACCATGCATCTACACATTACTTGACCAGCGGCTGCCAAACGAACTAATTTTCTACATTTTCAAGTCTTTTCGCATCACAACTATCGAACTAGTAATAGTGTTCGGTGGACTACAGCTGAACCAATTTAATGCTAAAACAAAGCTCTACATACACACATACATACATATGTCATATACATACATAGGAAAATTAAATCTTTCTAACTAACCGCGCATGTGTATGTGCGTTTACAACGCACATCATCATTATTCCTGAGGACTACCAGAGTTTGCAACCGCCGTGCAGCCGTGAAGCTGACTTATTGTCTTCAACGCCGCTGTGGTGGCGACAATCGAAGTATCCAAATGGCGACGACAACATGTCGCCATTATGTGTATATTTGCAGGCTACGGATGTACATACTTATGTATGCATGTACATAATCGACGTTGTTGCTTGCATGTGCGTATCGAGCGAAAAACGGGGAAGCGAAGTTCGAAATAGAAACGAAGTTAAACGTTTGGCAATATGTCGTTGTGGTGCTGTATATAAGATATACTATATAGTATGTGCATACATATGTATGTGTTTATGTATAAAATTCCTCTTCCAATAAATTTGAAGTCGTTTCTAGAAAAACACCTTCATATGAACGAAAAAATGATTTAATTACCTACATGCATATTAAAGCTTGTAACGACAATTTTTTTTTAATCGTTAATATCCAAGGTGGGTAAATGCGGTTGGGCGATCACTGACTACACGACCCCACTTTTCAACTCGGAAAGAAGGTTCAAAGTAAACATAGAAAAAAGTTGCTGGCGTAAAGATATGTTAGCTACACGCAACACTCTAAATATCTAAGTATACTGATGGCTCGAAAATAGACGATGGAGTTGAATATATTGTCCAGAGTTAAGCATAAGCAACCTTTTAAGTTGCTGTACCACTGCAGTATATTTCAAGCTGAGACCTTTGCTATTGCGAATGCAGCGGAGCTGGCCTCTAGAGTCAACATCTTCGTAGACAGCCAAGCAGCAATCAAGGCAGTCACCTCGTATCGCTTATCGGCCAGAAGTGTCTTGGGTAGCTGGGGAAAGTGTTGCCAGAAGTAAGCAACTTCACTTCTACTGGGTGCCAGGCCACAAAAGCATTGAGGGCAATGAAATAGTGGACGAGATTGCCAAGAATGGTGTACGGCTAACCGAAAAATCCGAAAACGTGATCAACATTTGGAAAGCCTTGCATTGTCTATACGATGATCTCGACAGAAGCACGTTAAAGAAAGTCAAAACTTGCTGGACCGAGCTACCTAACTGTAAGACTGCAAAAGTCATGTGCAAAACGGTAAATCGGGAGTACAAAAAAATTCCTATTGCCACCCGACTTTAGGAACATGTTCGGAATACCAACTGGTCACTGTCTGGTGGCGGCACACGTCCGCATAATGGGGCTGACAGATCGAGAAGACTGCAAATGGAAATGTTTAGAGCAGGGCACCAGGGAAACAATGGAGCACCTTTTGTGCACTCATCCCGAATTGACAAGACTACGCTGTAAGCATCTGGGGTCCCCACGGTATGATACACTGGAGGAGGTATCAATAGTGAAACCGCAGAGTCTATTAAATTTCGCGTCAAGTGCAGGCTTCCCAAAGGATGGCTACTTCCCTTGGACCTAGGAACTGAACTCCATCTAGTATCGCAAAGCACCAAAACTGTCTTATACGTGGCTTATTGGCCTACCAGTTTAACCTAACCTAATGTCCAAGGAAAAAAATACTGTTGTGGGATTATAAGATATTCTAGAAAAAACGGTTGTATGGTAACCCAATTGGTCAAAAGGATTTAAAGCTAAAGAACAAAATGCCTGAAAAACCCAAACTACTTTGATGGCGCTGTGTACGTATTAGAACGTTGATATATGGTAGCCTAAGTGCTCACAATTATGTATGTATAAAGTATGGCTGAGGTGGCATTAATTCGATACGCATCTTCATCGGTTAATTTAGTTTCATTTTCATTGAAAATTATGAATGGGAGAACAATTGCTAAGCAAGCATTAATTTCTATTAGAATACTCTGCATCAGCGAAGGAAAAATAAACAAATCGTGCAAGCTGTTGCATCACTTCGATTGGCCAGCTAGCATGGGAAATAAGAAGAATTCAATAAAACAATCACTGCAAATATAGCAAATATACATAAACAAAGAGCTTATTAAAAATTGACTTGAAGAGAGGATTAAAAATTGAAAAGTACATAAATAAAAGAACGCCGGTGTTAGAAAGTGCTTTGATTATTTGATGAGTATCGCTATGCCAACAACAAAAGCTACAAAAATATTTTACAAAGCGACTATAGGATTTAGTAGCCTACAATTGGGTTTTATGAAAGGAGTCAGCACGAGCATTTAATTAAATACCAGCTCTCTCCCAGGCTTTAATTTAAAAATATTAAAAATATTCCTAAAAAATAATTATTATGATTATTTGTTCAAGCTCCCGATTTACAAAACTCAACATTTTCTTACTTTATAATTTCTCACGATATTTAAACTGTACTCGCTTATGAATGAGATATAGCCCTTCGGGATTACCTTATCTTAAGTTAATCATACGCAATGACGCACTTATACTACGCTATGAAAAATTATATATGTACATATGTATACACACTTACACACGAACGCCCCCAGGATTACGGATATGTGCCAAATTATTGTGTTGGTTTATAGCATATATTATGACCGAAATGACAGAACCTATTCGTAAAAACAGTTACAAATTTTTAGCCATCTGTTGACGCATGCACCGTACAAATGAAATGCACAACTATCAACTGATTAATATTTTAGATATTATATTTATGTATTTCAGCCGGACTTGAAGATCCTCCAATTAAGTTTAATACATGTCTCAATGAAATGAACATTGACCAAGTCAATTCCTATTTAGACACAGAGATATACATACACATGTATGTGTTTATGTAAACAAACGTATATATGACCCGGTTTCCAGACATCTTTCCATCCCCTCCATTTGTCAAACAAAGCCAGCAGTGAAGCTTTTGTCTGGCTCTCACTCGTTACTATACTAGTACATTTACTTTACAAGAACACATAAGTACATATATACTTATATGTACACACATATGTATATATACGGCAGTAGGACAATATAATGTATATTACAAGCAACAGGGATTGACGGTAACTGATTTCGGTCGACGATGAAGATCTAAAATTTCTGTGCGAAATTACACTTAAAATAACGGGTGATTTTTTTGAGGTTAGGATTTTCATGCATTAGTATTTGACAGATCACGTGGGATTTCAGACATGGTGTCACAGAGAAAGATGCTCAGTATGCTTTGACATTTCATCATGAATAGACTTACTAACGAGCAACGCTTGCAAATCATTGAATTTTATTACCAAAATCAGTGTTCGGTTCGAAATGTGTTTCGCGCTTTACGTCCGACAAATTTTGTTCAGCGATGAGGCTCATTTCTGGTTGAATGGCTACGTAAATAAGCAAAATTGCCGCATTTGGGGTGAAGAGCAACCAGAAGCCGTTCAAGAACTGCCCATGCATCCCGAAAAATGCACTGTTTGGTGTGGTTTGTACGCTGGTGGAATCATTGGACCGTATTTTTTCAAAGATGCTGTTGGACGCAACGTTACGGTGAATGGCGATCGCTATCGTTCGATGCTAACAAACTTTTTGTTGCCAAAAATGGAAGAACTGAACTTGGTTGACATGTGGTTTCAACAAGATGGCGCTACATGCCACACAGCTCGCGATTCTATGGCCATTTTGAGGGAAAACTTCGGACAACAATTCATCTCAAGAAATGGACCCGTAAGTTGGCCACCAAGATCATGCGATTTAACGCCTTTAGACTATTTTTTGTGGGGCTACGTCAAGTCTAAAGTCTACAGAAATAAGCCAGCAACTATTCCAGCTTTGGAAGACAACATTTCCGAAGAAATTCGGGCTATTCCGGCCGAAATGCTCGAAAAAGTTGCCCAAAATTGGACTTTCCGAATGGACCACCTAAGACGCAGCCGCGGTCAACATTTAAATGAAATTATCTTCAAAAAGTAAATGTCATGAACCAATCTAACGTTTCAAATAAAGAACCGATGAGATTTTGCAAATTTTATGCGTTTTTTTTTTAAAAAAAGTTATCAAGCTCTTAAAAAATCACCCTTTACTATGCACATAAATGTGCGTACATACATACATGCATAAGTTGGTACACTCCCACGGTTAACAAATATTGCCCATGTACTTGTGAGTGCCTTTTCGAAATGCATAGCTATGAACCAGTGTAGTAACTGGAATGAGGGTACAATGCGTGGGCGTTTTGCTGAATAAAGCTTAACTATATGCGTGTGTATGTATATGCATGTATTCATGAAGACGAGGTAGACAGACATCGCTGCATTCGCTGATTATCAAGAGCAGAGACTGTACAGGGCCTCCTAACAGGACATTAGGGTGTGGTTTGTTTTGTAGGTGTGTGTGTATTGTCATATGTGGTGGTGCGGCGTGAGGTGGGATTGCGGTAAGTTGGGCTTGCGTTGAAATGTGGAGCGGCGAAAGGTTTGAGATGCAATACCACTGGAAATGTAGGCCAAACTACGGGTAAACAACAGCACCAGGCGGAAGTTCATACACTCTCGCAAATCATCCAAACAGAAAGTGCAAAAAACCACTCTTAACACTCTTGTATACCAATATACATACATATATGTATGCCGCTGCACGAAATAGCAAAAACAACTTTTGCCATAAACAGTGACAAGAATGAACAGAGGCAGATGATGTGGTGCCCGTGCTAAGTCCACCTGTGTGCTTTTGTGGTTAAACGAGCAAGTAGAATGTAGAATGTATGCATCACCTGCTGAAATCTATCGATCCGCGGTTAGACAAGGGTTGCACAGGTAATAGGTTAACCAGCATTGCACAGCCCACAACAACTACAGATGTATAAATCTGGTGAAACTTAAGAAAAATTAACGATCAACAGCGATTGTTACTGATCGAGGTGAAACTCTCAATTAGTACTGTTTGGGAAGCATTCTACTAAGCCAATACAGAAATTAAGCCACTAATTCCACTAATTTGTAGTACTGTACACCACTATAAGCAATTGGCGGATATCTCTGCAGGGTATATACAATACATACGCATGTATGTATAAAAGTTTGCTGAAATTGTCGAAACTGGGCCAGTGGATTGAATGGAAACTGTACAAAGGGACAACGAAGAGCATTGCGAAGAGCAAACAAACATAAGTAAATACGGTATTTCCATCTGCGATAATTTTAACATTAGTACTGATATTTTGCAAGGTTTTTCCACTTTTAAGGTATTCTGCCAGAGATGAAGAACGTTTAATATCATTTACGTTCGGTTGGTTGGACTTCGAGGATCTACCTCGGTTCATAAACGAAAACAATATGGTTGTAATGTATGTGCGATATGTAGCAACTCTGCCTTCTAAGTTTTCCACCACGGCACCATCACACAGTATCGAACCAGATGATGAGATGATACCTGTATCGTCCCCGTGCATGAAAGCAAACTCTAAAGTTCCTGCTTCTTTTTGCTCTTTAATAATTATCAGCCATATCAGCATTTCACATGAAGCTAATTAAAGCTGAAGTCCAAATGAAATTTACAACTAAAGAACTGTGTCAAGATAAATATTAGAATTCCTGCATTCAATTAAAAACGATTAATTCACGCAATGGAATTTTTATTGATTCAAAAGTGATCATCTAAGGCCACCACGGCAGGGAGTGTTAATTAACGACCGATCATAAATGCTGACACATGCTTAACTGCGTTTGGCTAAATCGCAACCAAGTTGCAATGACATCAAGTAAATTGGTAAATTTCAGCAGTTCCACTGCGTGAAAACTGTAAATGGAATGATTATGTACATATGTATGTGGTGTCTACGTGGGCTTGTTTACGGTTTGTTGAAGACCAAAAGTTCGCCGCTGCTATGTCGATGTCGCGAGATGGAACCACGACTTATTTGTGCCTGAAAATAGCGGGCACTCTGCATCTGGAGTGCTCTTAGCGATATTTATTTCTTTAGTTTGGAAAATACGAATAGACATTAGCGCTGTTGAAATGAATATGGAAAGAAAATCGGTTCCACATATCGGCTCATCATATATTTGATCAAGGTTTTACGATGTGACTTACAATTTTAAAATGAGCAATGCAGTCGCAGCGAACGATCGCCAATTGCCAACTAATCTTGACGTTAGTTGGGCAATGACAATAAAACATGTCCAACAACAAAAATAGTTACTACGACTGTTTCTGAGCGAACCGGCGCAACAGCAGCGAACCCTACCTTCCGAAATCACAACACAATGAGCGACAACTTTAACACAAATACCCATGCACTTTGATGTGGCCTTGCGCCGAGTGGAGAAAAATACAACAATAAAGCAGCATGCAAACATCTGCACATACCATATGGCCATATCACCACAGTGAAGGTAGCCACGACGGTATACTTTTTTGCACTGCATTAAGAGAAGAAACCTATCGAAATCGACTAACAGTCGAGTAGTCACGGCATTCTACATCTTACAATGCCACAGTGCAGAAACGTGCAACAACCAGCACAAATCAAGCGGCGAGACCACCAGACTCTAAAACAAAACCAGTCGACACTTGTGCGACGCAAGTGGGTGGGCCATCACCGTTGAACGTTCATCGCTACTGCGGATATCAGTTTTCTGCAATCATTACTGTACGAATATACGTACTTCGCTGGCTCTCGGTAGAAGCGGGCCATTTATACGGCGGCGGAGCAAGTGTTGGACTAGCTTATGTGTGTACACTTGGACACCTTGAACGTGTTGAAAATTTTAATTGAAGCACATGGCATTTGAAACGAATTGTTTTGTCTTTGCCATTCCTGCAGTTGCTACATTTTGCGGGACCGATTAATGTTTGCAATATATGCAAATGCAATTGTTTTTCTCCACTTCTGCATATTGTTGTCACTGCACTTCTGTTTTCATTCACTTTTGTCGTTATTCCACGTGAGTGCATTGAATTTGAGCAGAAACAGAAGTCGGGTTCAACAGACTTTTGGAACGTCGCCACACACACACACACATCCATAGAAATATTTGTATGTGAAGTGAGGTAAATAAGTAATAATTTAGTTGGTTAGCATGACGATTCGTTGAAGATTCTGGGTGTTGCATATTAATGTAACAAAAACAATTGTATATCTAAGAATTTTAACGAAATTTTAGCTAAAAACTACAAAAAGTAGAAAAGTTTCTCTCAATTAGCTCCCTCAAAGCCAACAAGTTAAATGCAAAAATAGTGAGAGACGAAACTTTCAAATCCACGATAACTCTGATTTCAAAGCAGTAAAGGGGCATGCAACCAATTTGTTTATTACACAAAGCGGCCAAAAGCGCTGCGTGCCACTTTATGTGACGCTCTCAAAGGCGATTGCATGGCTTTGACAATTTGGTGAGCGCACCGAAGCGATGTTGTCTCAAAGCCATGCCGTGTGGAGCTCTTTGCAGAAAGCGTGCAAAATATAAAAATCTGTTTGAAAAACTAGTGTAAATCCGAATTTGAGGAAGCAACGGTAGGCAATTGAGCCATGACTCACTTGTTGTTGCTTTTACCTTCTAAACTGCTACCACAAAGGCGTCAAAGAGTCAATGCATACAAAGCGTTCCTAACAAATAAACTACAGCAAACAAAACACTTTCACAACCAAAACAGCAGCTTGAAAATGTGCGACAAAAGGTACGGTTCCAGACCTTTGGTAACAAAGCTAAGCCATGAATGACGCTTTGGGAAACCACCCAGTAGCTTACACAACCGCATATGCATATGTGCGTATGCGTCTCTTTTGGCGCCTTTTCAAGGCAGACATTTACACGAAAAGCATTTAGTGCACCCCATGCCAGTTTGGCAGTAAGTTTTTAACAAGCCATATGCTTGAATTTTTGTCCTTATGTACGTCATTTTAACGCTATTAGTTACATAAAACCCGTGTATTGAAGTCTTCGATGTTAGCAAAAGGCTCTGCACGCACCTGTTTATAAGCTTAAATATATATTTGGTCAAAAAATGTTTCTCCATTTTATGGTGCACCCCTAGAGTAACTCTAAAAATACAGAGACTTGCTCGATTTACGCAACCTTATGACAGAGTTACATTAGAAGGTTTTTCATTGCGTCGGAAATCGAACTCAAGTCTTTCAAAGTGGTAAATATACACTGAGTGATATACACAACTGCATACATATGTATGTATGTACATATATTAAATATACAGGGTTTGTCCGTTCTCCGGAATAGCCTTGAGAGCCTTTTCTTTTCGGCCTTTTCAGGCAAGAAAACAAAAAAAATTTGGGGCCCACATCTGGGCTGCAGGGCGTTGGGTTTCCGGCCTTGGTTAGGTAGCAGTTCACAAGAAAGGTGGTGTGAGCCGGGGCGTTGCCGTGGTGCAACTTCCAATCGGCTGCGATGTCTTATCGGACCCGATTGACCCTTCGTTTGAGTCTGTTGAGGACTTCCACGTAAAACTTGGCCTTGACGGTTTGTCCAGAAGGAACAAATTCATGGTGGACGACGCCTTTCATGTCAAAAAAGACAATGAGCATTGTTTTCACTGTGGATTTGCTCAATTATCAAAGATCTTTTCCCGGCCCACCAAAACGCCCTGGTGCCACCGAAAGATACCACGCCTTGCTAAAGCAACATCTGGGTGAGCCTGCTTGATCTATCAAACGTCTCTGTCGCAGATTTACCGAGTTTCACACTGAATTTAATCGCGTATCTCTGCTCTAACGAATGCTGCATTTTCGGCTTCACGGAAAAACGTCGCGCGAAAATGTTTGTCCTGACTCTCCAGATGCTCGGAGACAACTGATCAGCCGCTCGTTCGCCCTCTACCGAATCCAGTGGGTGCGCGCACGCTCCGAAGTACAGTCGCGGCGCAAGAAAATCAGCCCTATTACTTTCCGGACAAACCCTGTATATATGTATGTATATGAACACCTACTAAGTATCACAACGCTCTTTCGTTCATCTCATCCGGCAATAGACTTCTATAAATTGCACTACTTGGTTGCATTTTTGTTTTAATCACAGACTTCAACATAGGTCGATACTACATCGCACGCATTACTCATGCGCTAAATTTAGGGGTAAACTTCGACTGTGGCGATAACTCAAAAGATACATATTTTGCAGAGAAACCGAATAATTGCAATTAGTAAGGCAAGCGTCTGCTAGCAACTGGCAGCAGCACATCAATTCCCATCCAAACGTGGACTAAACGACGCGGGCTACACACAAACAGCGCTGCAGACGTGACACCATTGGTAACGGGTGATTTTTTTGAGGTTAGGATTTTCATGCATTAGTATTTGACAGATCACGTGGGATTTCAGACATGGTGTCAAAGAGAAAGATGCTCAGTATGCTTTGACATTTCATCATGAATAGACTTACTAACGAGCAACGCTTGCAAATCATTGAATTTTATTACCAAAATCAGTGTTCGGTTCGAAATGTGTTTATCGACAAATTTTGTTCAGCGATGAGGCTCATTTCTGGTTGAATGGTTACGTAAATAAGCAAAATTGCCGCATTTGGGGTGAAGAGCAACCAGAAGCCGTTCAAGAACTGCCCATGCATCCCGAAAAATGCACTGTTTGGTGTGGTTTGTACGCTGGTGGAATCATTGGACCGTATTTTTTCAAAGATGCTGTTGGACGCAACGTTACGGTGAATGGCGATCGCTATCGTTCGATGCTAACAAACTTTTTGTTGCCAAAAATGGAAGAACTGAACTTGGTTGACATGTGGTTTCAACAAGATGGCGCTACATGCCACACAGCTCGCGATTCTATGGCCATTTTGAGGGAAAACTTCGGACAACAATTCATCTCAAGAAATGGACCCGTAAGTTGGCCACCAAGATCATGCGATTTAACGCCTTTAGACTATTTTTTGTGGGGCTACGTCAAGTCTAAAGTCTACAGAAATAAGCCAGCAACTATTCCAGCTTTGGAAGACAGCATTTCCGAAGAAATTCGGGCTATTCCGGCCGAAATGCTCGAAAAAGTTGCCCAAAATTGGACTTTCCGAATGGACCACCTAAGACGCAGCCGCGGTCAACATTTAAATGAAATTATCTTCAAAAAGTAAATGTCATGAACCAATCTAACGTTTCAAATAAAGAACCGATGAGATTTTGCAAATTTTATGCGTTTTTTTTTAAAAAAAAGTTATCAAGCTCTTAAAAAATCACCCTTTAGAAGCAATGCTAAAATGAAGAACAAAACAAAAGCAAAACCGAAACCGAAACCGAATGAACGGTAGTCGCTGTCAACAAAGCATGTTTGCAATTAATGTCCACAATTTATTTCGGTCGCAAACGTAGAAGGGATGAGCCACCGAAGCACAGTGGCATTCGGCATACAATAACAAAATGTAGGCAAAGACAAAAAGTCACATGTGCAATAGCAACAGTAATAACTAAAGCATCGGCAGAACTGCGAACGATGATGCGGCCTCCACCTGCTACTGCCATTTCCCCCTACGACAGCGCAACATCTACAAAGCAACAAGAAATTCTGCAAATATTTCTTTTTAATCGAGCTAAAAACCGAAGAACCACCAAAACATATTGTTGCGGTTGTTTTTGTGTGAAAAAGTAAGAGCAGACAACCGATAAATCATAGCAAATGCCCACAAGCAAGTACAAGCGATGCCGATAGGTGCTCCCTGCTCCGTGGTGGAGAAAGGATTGGGTCTAGCCAAGGCAAAATCAAAAATTCTAATCACAGTTATTTATTCCAAAACTATAAAACGCTTGAGTTGAAAACTTTAAAATTAGATATTTATTAAATACACACATACAATTGTAGGAGGACAAGAAATTCATAATCTCTTAACTTTTTCATGATTGCATTTTCTTAACATTATCAACATTCATACTCACAACAAACATGTACATATCTGTATGGTATAGTGTCAATGATGAAGAACGGTAAAGTCAAGAGGTGTGCATATAAATAGCCAACTGAGCACAACTGTTACCACATTAGAGCCCATTGATTGATTTGCTCCATCGCCTTACGGGTATGCTCAAAAACGCAAATTTCAAAGCAAAATTTAGAACAGGGTAACATGAACTAACATTAATTTGTCTTCGTTGCAGCCAAGAAAAAGCTTAATCTTAGGCTTATTTAACATCCACCATATAAATAAGTACATATTTATGTATGTATGTATGTATACATGTATGTACCTAACCTACGACAATCAAAAATTAATTGAGAATAGGAAACAACATACACATGTTTGTATAAATGCAGTATGCAAACGTATTTGTATGTTGCCATACACGCGTGCGCTTTATATTTATGCGCCTAATTGGCATGCAGCGCACATACTTCCCGCCTCGCAAGCACTCGATCAAAATGAACGCAAACGCACGCTACAAGTAAAGAGAGCCACTTTGTTGGCAAGGAAAAGGGCGAACGCAATTGACAACCGACGACTTTAGTGCGGTGTCAAGTTGCGAGTTGCATGTTGCAAGTTGCAATTCCATTAAAATTATGCGTACAAACAGATCTGTTTGTACCCCGCGGTGTCAAAAAAGTCCAGAAAAATACTAGATCCCCCCTCGAGCTAGTGAAATAATTTTTGGCATAGAACGGAACTTTTCCATAGAGACAGAGTGGTTAATATTAAAAAAACATGGCATTATTAAATTATTAAGTTAAATATGGAAATTGTTTGCATAGAAAGTAACAATCGGCTGATTAGTTCGACTTGTGTCTCTTCCACTAGTTTTGAAATAGCTGGAGTTGTAACTAGTTGAGTTGTCAATAGATTTCCGCCAGAAGTACATTATGTATGAATTCTAAACTAAATATTTCTGCACACATATGTACATACATATCTATGTAAAAACAACCATGCAACTACCACACTTATGTATATTTGCAAATGTCGGCTCAGCTTATACATACATTAGAGTCTTCTAAACTTGCGCTTGATCGTTTCTTGTCGAACAGGCGATGGAGGTACACAATGGTTCAACCATGTTCAAAGCCAAATAATAAGAAAGATAGAGTGGAACGTCAGCTACAATATCCACATTTGAAATTATGGCTTGCCGCCTTCATTTGACTCGCTGACTGAATCCCAACACACAAATGCCTTAAAGAGAAGTCGGCGCAGGAAAAACAAACAGCGAAAACCAACAGTACAACAGAACAGCTGAACGAGCTGAGCTGGCAGACAGCACAAGCAGTGGCAAATATTGCCAACGTCGATAAACATTGTAGCGATAGGCAATTTCTGGGGGTGTGTAACACCAACGGCTGCCAGGTCCCGCTGTATGATTGCCTTGTCGGCTGTCTGGCCGAATGGCGGTCCTCTACGCAATAAAAAATGTCCATGACAGCTGCGCCGGCCGCGTCCGTCCGCGTTCCGCGTTCGGCGTTGTCAACCTATGGTGACGGCAATATTGGTTTGAACGGGTGCAATGACGATCGCACAACAAGAACTGCGCCTCGAAAGCCAACAGCAACATCAAATGTGGCAGCAGCAACACGACAACAGCATATTAGTTGCTTGAGCCGTATTTGTGTCGTTTGAGTATTCTGTCCTTATCTCTCACACCAATGTTATTATTGTTTTGCTGTCATATCAGTATTGTAAAGCGCGGACAATGACCAGGCAATGACCTATCGCTTATTCGAGTATTATTAGCATTTCAACGTATCGCATGAAAACGATTAGCATTAACGTCACTCTTTGAGTCTCGCCCCTACCCCTTGACTTACGACACTTACTACTTATCTGCTCTCTTCTTTGTGAATGCGTGGATTCTACTAAGTTAAAACACTGATCAGACTCTACAAGCTTAGCTTATTAAGCTTGGCTTATGCGACGATCACTCAACTGATCACTCTCAGGGCACTGAGTATATTGAGTTTTAAACGCGTTGCCTTTTGGCTCCAATACTTGATAAACTACATACGTTGAAGAAATGCTTGCAAACGATTTCGCAAACTCTTTATAATAAATCCCTAATCCCTGGGCTGTAGTGTTAGTAGTAATGTATTATTAACAAACCTGAGCTCTCAAATACTGCTTTACCAACGATCTATGGTTATGTTAGAATGCTTCAGAAGGCCACTCAAAAAAATTTGATACATCCTTTTAAGAACCCTATTTGAGGTGTGCATCCCTAAGCTCGCAAATGTGTTACACGCTGTTGAAATTTTAAATCGCTTACAAGTGTCTGTTATTTTTTTATTTTTCCGTTGGCATTTAGACGTCCATGAAAATTTAAATGTAAACAACTTGGTGATTTGTGAAGAAATTTGCTAAACGGCGTCGCAAAGCCGGCGAATCGAATAACGTTAAGCAGATTGCTTAGACAATGATCCGAACTGTTAACAACGAAGTTGCATTCGTTGATATTAGTCTAAGCACAAATCGCATAAGCGTCTTTAAAGAGCTTTTGATGGTTAATACATATAATATATGTATGTACATACATATGTATCTAACAGCATTTCACTACTCATACATACGAGTATATACAGATATATCCACGAATACTCATACACATTCATACGCGACAAACAGCCACCAGTTTAACTGGGTTCAGCTCGAGTGGCTGTTATTTATTTGCATACGCAATGTGTTTAATTGACGACAGCAACCGTTTATCTTCTCCACTATATTTTTACGATTTCAGGTGTTTGAAAATATATTTATATATACGTTGGTGTGTATGTTTATGCTTCTGCTCAAGCGAATAAGTCTTCTTATCAACTCTTCTAATTGCATGTGGTAATGCATATCTTTGTGTGTAAGTAAATACATAAATACTACGTTGATAAATACATACATAAGCATGTTTTTGTGAATTGGCAGAAAAATTATTGCACTTTGGCAATGTCGTCTCAGAACTTCAACCTGTTTGTGGAGCTAATAATATATTTGCAGGTAAATATTGAATACTCTCTGCTTGACTGAATTTACCTAACACTGAATTTATATAAGAAAGTTAACTCGCACTATTTTTCACTATTTTTCTATTTTTTATTGAATCTATAAAATAGGGTTGCTTAAAATTTGCCCTTAAAAAAGGTATCAATAACCTCCGGCACAGTAAAGGCCGACGAGCCAAAACTAAATTCCAACGAAATTATTCTTACACAATTAAAGGCTAGCAATAAATAAAACAGAACAATATTAAAAAGTTCGGACCCTGCTGTCATTGCCACTTAAACGGTGTCAGGCGTGGGCGTGGCTATGATTCCAGAGCCAATACTTAATCAATTATTAAAGGTTCTACGGCGAATCGGTCATAGTACTAAACAAAAGATATGAGGCATCTCACTGGCCTCAAAAATTCTTGATAACAACCATAAATTACAAACTAGTCCAAAAAGTGCGAAAATTAAATATTTATAAGATATTTCATCTAAATTTTTTTGTTTCTGTTCTAAACTAGTATAAATCTGGTATATTTTTAAGCGAAATCTTACAATAGATGTCTCAGGCAATCAGTTGCTTGGATGACCATAGGTGTAACCATAAAAACGCATTTCGCAAAATATAATTTTTATCAAAAGGGGCAAATTATAAAAGAAATCAAAGGAGAAAACAACTTAAATCAAAATAAAACGTATGTACATACATTAATATACATATGTATATACTAGCCTGTTATTCCATTAATAAATAAAATATTTGTAGATAATGAAAGAATAGTTAAACACTGAAAACTGTCAAACGAATAAAATCTTGGAACAAGTCCAGCTGTCAACCATAGCAAAGAAATAATCTCGATACTAAGTATTAAACAATACAGTAAAGAAAATAACGGAAATGTGCAAACGAATAGCACAACGCCTAACACACTGACTACACCGTCAAATTTGTTTACACATACATACATTGATATGAGCGTGCATAGTATATAAACTGAGAAGCAACTTGCTTTGCTTATCACCTGGAATAATGGCCAAATAAGAGAGCCAGCGTTGTTGCATTGGAGCTTTTCAATAACTTTTGGGGACCCAGAAAGTTTACAAATTTCGTTCATTAGCTATTATTAAATGCTCATAACGTTTAGCTTTCAATAAAGTCGACACGACATGTAGCTTGGATTCGTACTTTTTTGATTATCGCCAAGCATTATGTACTGAATACGAATGCATGTTTGCATGTCTAATGCAAACAGCGAAAAAATTTAATATAATTGATAATAAAAGCAATAACAATTTTACAATTTATTTAACTAATAGTATATACATATGTATGTACATACATATATCGAAAACAGATGATCAGACAGACGAATCGCCCTGAATATAGTATAATAAAATTCTATTACGAGTACAGTATACTCTCGAAAAGTAAATTCTCAGAAAGTAAATAATCGCGGAAAAGTCAATCACCTTTAAGATTACACAAGCACCTCGAAAAAGTAAATTTTTTAATTTACTTTTCAGAGAGTGTGATAAAAAATTCGAAACGAAGCAAGCAGCGTTTTTTACGATGTTGCAAAAACACTTACTCTCTTGTTTATCGCGTCTGTTTAGTAAATAAACTTTGAGATATGTACATATGTAAATGGTCAGAAAATATATTGCAAAAGAAAAAAAACAAAAGAATATTCAAAATTTTTTCTCTTCATAATAAATACATATGTTTTTCATGTAAATCCATATGTTTTATTGAAGCAAATAAATGAATGAATTTTTTAAGTTTAAAAATGCATTTAATATTATAAAAACAGATAATTTGTGTATATATTTGGAAAAGTAAATTATTCGAAAAAGTAAATTACCCAAAATACCAATCGATTTACTTTTCGAGAGTATACTGTATAACATGTTCCGGATATCGTTGACAGCATTTACCACACTGTCAAGAAAACTACGAGCACAGCAACCATATAATTATCCAGTAATCCGCAACGAAAGGAGTAATAGAAATTGCATTATGCATACATACACTTACATATATTAGTAGTAATGCAGTTTGGAGATGGAACCCTTCGTTCACAATAAAAACGCGTCATTGCTATGGCAACCAACAACATCGCCGACGCCGATGTGGGGGAGACTATGAGGTGGCAGGCGTTACCGACTACTTCAGCGCGCACGAACACGTTTTGCAACGAAAGGGTAGCAAAAGCCAACCCGAAAGAAGTAGATAAGTGGCAGACGTTGCAGATGGATAGAGCAAGTTTGTGAGTTCGCACTGCAGGGCATGTCCTAACGAAGGAGTCTTTAACCTTTCAAGGATTTTCAAGCTCACACCTCACTCGTACACGCTTATTTCCAAACACGCATACATGCATACATACATATGTATGTATATAGTCACATGTCGAAACGGATGCGCTATGCAATATGTTGAATGTACATACATACATACATACATATTTATGTACATACATACATACATATGTGCGTGCACTTCAGCAGAACGTAAAACCTGCATGAGCTAAACCAGTGAGTAAGTAGAGTGGCAAAGTGAGTGTATAGTCCAAGTACGAAGTTGACTAGTAAAAATGTGCAAAAGAAGGGGTTTGATGTCCTGATAATTCCGACCGTTGGTCCACAACTGGAAAACATACATTGGTAGTGAAAAAATTAGCTTACAAATTCAAGAATGGTATGTAAAGTAATGGAAGTCATGATTTATCAGCTTTATATACATATGTATGTATATTTGCATATACAAATATGTTCCACACTTTCGATAAGTTATTATCTTATATTATAGTTATATTAGTTGTTTAGATGTTATCTCAATCTTTATTAATTCAAGGCTTATCAATTGCAAAACCTGAGAACAAAGTTAAAAACTCAACAATTCTGTTGTTTAATTTGCGCTAGGAAAAATCCAACTACCGCCCTAAAAATATCACAGGTTTATATAGAAATCCTTGACAATAAGGGGAGAATAGGCAACCATAAAAAAGAATTCTTAAGCTTTCCAAAAGTGAATGAAAGAAGCTCAAAGGTTTTCGAATTAAAAATGTATATCAAAGAATAATGCTTAAAGTATGTATGTATTCCTACGACTGATTAAAAGGGGATTGTGCGACTAAATTAAAGGCCCCTTGTTTGCTTGCACTAAACACTGCTTCATGCAAGTCGAATATTTTCTTATAGATATTTACTACATACATACGTATGTATGTATGTTTTTATAGCTACGAATGTGCATTCATATTTTTATGCAGTAAATATTCAAGAGCTCACGTGTTCGCAGTTTGTAGTATCGCTAAAGGGTGAGATAAGGCATCGCAGATGAATTAAGATAAAAGAAGGAGAAGCTACGCACTTTCGTCAATATTTGCATCAGGCGTAATTATAATATGACCATGCTATTCAAAGGGGCGCGCCGATACTCACATGCATACATGCAAACAAACAAACAAAAATGTACACATGAAATCCTTAAACAACTTCTCGCACAGTTACAGAAAAAAGATCACGGCTCCTTACAAAATGGGGTGGAATTATTTATACCCTTTGACTCCGAGATGAATGTAATTAAAAAAAAGGAATAAAATATTGTTAACACAAGAAAGCTAAAAGAATACTTGAAGAAACTGTTAAGTCTGAAATGCCGTAATAGTCCTATTAGCATCTAAACTTTACCAATTAGAAGATAGTTGATCTGCCAGTCGCACAGACAAATGTCGACGGAGTAAAAATCAAATAGAATAAATGGAACATGTCTTAAGACAAAGTTAAAGAGAACTGTTAGGGCATTTAGTTAATAATTAAATATCTATATTCACAAGCATCTACAATATTTGCAGTTCCCTTCCATTCGAATATAGTTTACAATGTTGTATTAGCATATTGAAAATCGCTGCCAACTATTGTCATAGGCCTTTGAAGTGGGCGGAGACAAAAAATATGAATTTATTGAAAGCATCAAAGATATGAAAGGAAACATTCAAACATACATACATACAAATAGGGGATTGCGGCGAAATAAGTATATAAAAAGAACCAAGTAAAAATTTTATGCGCCAAATTAGAACGAGACAACACGTTCAACAGCAATGGTAGCAATGAAAAAGAAAACAAAAGCGAGCCATGCAAATGAAACAAACAAATTAAGAGACACATGTGTATGAGAATGCTCGATCAGGCCAAATATATTTTTCCACGAATACTTAATCTCCCTCAAAAATATATTAGATACTTTGTAACGGTATTATTTAAGAAAATTCACATAAAATGTGTACACTTGAGTGTGAAGATGATATTCAAATTGCCTATACTCTAAACCAAGTTCGGATAATGAATGAGGGAATGTTTGCAAATTATAAAAAGGCTAAGCACTTTCGCCAATACAATAAAAGTTTGCGATATGTTAATACATGTACTAATGTACATACAGTATGTCTCATAATTCTTTTCACAATGCAATATTTAAGTATTTTGTTTTTTTATAAGTAAATAACATTATTGTTTATTGGTTTAAATTATTTTTTTTGCAGCTGAGCACATTCTTGGCACATATTTCTTGTTTATGTGAAAACAAACAGTTATTTGAATGTAACATATACAAAACCAACAACGTAAACAATAATGCGTCATGTTTTGCGTTGTCTCAAAATTGTTTTCACAATTCAGAGAAGCGCAAAAAAAATACCGGACACTTAACGGTACACTATGTTTTTGGACATTGTTTGATGGCCGCTGCTCTTAGAGTTGATGCAACATTTAGTTACATGTAATTCGCGTAGTTGGCGACACACCATTCGTTAGAAAACATTTTAGCAATAATGCCGGGTAATCGTACAAGTGAAAATATAATACAGTTAGTTTATTATAATTTTCATAAAGGTAAATCAGCTAAAGAATTGGCTGAAATGTTTTCTTTAAATGTTAGGACAGTGTACAACATTATATATCGCGCAGAAAAAGAAAATCGGTTAGAATTAAAACAACCCAGTGGCAGGCCAAAAAAGCTTACACCAAGGATGGAAAGGTTAATAATCAAAAAAATTGACAATAAACCACAGTGCAGCCTTAGAATGTTAGCCGCAGATTTGAAGGAACGCAATATTGTGCAAGTAGGCCATGAAACCGTGCGAAGAGTTCTCTTAAAACACAAATATAGTTCAAGAAGTGCAAGAAAAAAACCATTGCTATCACAAATTAACGTTGAAAAACGACTTTCTTTTGCTCTAACTCACATTTCACATCCAATGGAATACTGGGACGATGTGGTGTTTTGTGATGAGACGAAAATAATGCTATACTACCACGATGGACCTCAAAGAGTTTGGAGGAAGCCGCTTACAGCTCTACAAAACAAGAACATTATTCCCACAGTAAAATTTGGAAAGCTGAGTGTTATGGTGTGGGGTTGTATTTGTAGCAAAGGTGTTGGTGAAATCAGAATTATTGAGGATAATATGACAAAAGAAATATATTTAGACATTTTACGTAGCAATTTAAAAAGAAGTGTACAAAAATTTGGGTTCGTGGATCCAAACAATCCCAATAAATTGAATTACAAGTTATACCAAGACAATGATCCGAAGCACAAGTCTTATATATGCAGGACTTGGTTGCTATATAATTGCTCAAAAGTGCTAGATACTCCTGCGCAAAGCCCAGACATCAATCCTATTGAAAACTTATGGGCATATTTGAAAAAAAAAGTGGCAAAACGGTGCCCTACAAACAAAAGCACCCTAATACAGTGCATCAAAGAGGAGTGGGAGAAGATCCCACAGGAATATGACATAAAAAAGCTAATTTCAACGATGCCACGGAGGCTACAATATGTAGTAGACGCTGCAGGTGGTCACACCAAATATTAACATAAAATAGCTCGCGTGTATTGATTGAAACTTTAATTGTGGTGAAATGTGAAAAGAATTTTGAGACAGTACAGAATAAGACATTTTTTGGTTTTTGATTTATTTCTTCTAATATACTTTAAAAATATAATTGCTTTTGATTCGGAAATAATAAAAAATATAATGAAAATTATTATGTTATAAAAAAATTCTTTAATAAATATGTGCGTTACTTAAAAAATTCACTTTGAACATTTTACTTCATCAAATGTTGTCATATGAAAAGATTTATGAGACATACTGTATATACTATATATGCAACAAAGATACGTAATACGACTGGTATGGACACTCAAAATATAGTGGGGATAAATAAAATTAAAAAAAGAATAAATAATATTAAAATTTAATGTGTATGTATGTTGCGGGTAGTACATTTTCAGTTCACCATAGTGATCATTGTCGTTTTCAAGATTTAAATCTTAGCACCGAAATCAACTTACATATTGTATATGTATGTATGTATATACTATATAAGTACGTATGTATGTATCTATGTATGTATGTATGTCCTTGATTCAATAACTTAAGAAACAAATGATAATACTCGCATAAACACTGTTGAATTTAGTATTGCCCTTATCGTATTATCGTACTCATTACCCGATTACGTTACGTAGCGCGAAGTTGCTTGTCTTTTTCGGAATGATGACGAGTAATTGCCGAGCATGTGCTCCACTTTCCTCCAACCAATTGAGCGACTTAAGAACAAATTGCATCTCAAAATTCCCAACAACAACAAACAGTGCCGATCACAGCAACGCTACAATTACAATAGTAAATTGAAAACAAAAGCGTCGCTAGCATTGGGTTGACGTTTGTTTGATGGAATGCAGTTGCGCATGTACAGACCAAGCTAAACGCCAACACGCCAACACGCTAACACGCTACCTAGCAAACATTTAAACTTATATGAACGTAAACGTAAAAGCTTTAATATTCAAACGGCACAACTACATTTGATTTGAAATTATTGCACTGTTGATATTGCTATTTGCCTTACCAACTGCTGACTGCAGTCGCAAACAAATTTTGCAACCACTACCAGCCACTACGAGTACAGCGTCGCTCGCTGCCTTTTTATTTATGCCATAATTCTAAGGCGCACTGAAGCGCAAAAACTACAAACGGAGCTGGAGCCGCCTCGACCTCCCTCATCACTCTAGCAAAACTGACAACTAGTGGCTCAGCAGCTTTGGAATTTATATGAACACCAGTAGCACTTGTAATATTAGACGCACCAGCAGCCGCCGCCTGCATGGAACACTGCACTGTATGCATCAATGTATGCATCACCATCATCATTAGCTAAATAATAATCACTCAGGGGCTGTTATAAGGCAACTATCGTGGGCAAAGATGAGGTACAGCTGCACTCGCCGGTCAGCGAGCGACCGCTCCTTTCACTGATCACTGCATTTTACTGATTATCATGTTTCGTCTTTTTACTGCAAAGGCTGCATTCCGAAGTTCCAGCACGCTAGCATGCCAGCATGTCTGCGTGCGAAAGTCATACAGTCCCTCTACACACACGTACATATGTATGAATACATACATATATGTATATATATATGTACATACGTAAGTATATGGATCACTGTTACTTTTATCTATCAGTCCCGACTAAATAACGACTTTGTTGTTGTTTCAATACTATTTGCTATTGCCAATGATTAGGCGCATTGTTGTTGCCACTTACTATATAGTAAGAATGCGAAATGTGAAGTTTCAGCTTACAACTGCAACTCGCAGCCAGTCCACCAAGTGGCTATATTAATTGACTTTACTATATTGTTATTATAATTGAAATATCAGTTAATACTATGCTGCAATATTCGATACCTTATACAAACAGACGATCGTTTCGCAGCGCAGTTGAGAAAGTGTTTGTTTATATGGAGACTTTTCTTAAATTTTGATCTGACAAACTGAATACTTAACGTCCAAATGGTTCCTTGCTCGAACTCGTGGAACGATGCATGTACGTATGTATATATGTACATACATATGCTGGACAGGTATAACAAGTCGTTTGACCCGATCGAAATAAATTCTAAAATGTTTTTTACAAGAAATGGGCGGTCGGTATTAGATAACTAAGTCCCCCAGATTTTATTTTTGAACTATTAAAGCAGTCCAATCTAAAGCAGTGCGAGGGCATTGTTTTGATGCATTCACGGGTATAACCCGCTTATTTGCTAACATTTTTTATTATAAAAATAATATGAATGTATAATTGTAGGAAAATCTGTACTAAAAATTAATCATACGCAATGGTATCCATTTGGTTCTTTTTCAACACAAACAAAATATCCGAGTAGATCTAATCGCCCCCGCTAACGCAGTGTGCGCCCTGAGAATAAAGTTGTCATCGTCGCTGCAACAATTACTCCAACTAAGACACTGCTAAAGTCAACAATAATATCGACGACAGCAGAGTTGCATTCACCAGCGTTATTTGTGCTGTTTGTTCACGGTCCTTTATGCCATTTCAGTGGCGTGTGAGCCCATATGCGTCAGTGGTCGGGTGTGATGTGCAAATTTTTCCTGGAAATAATGCAACAGGAAGGCAATAGATGTACACACACGAGAACAATTGTATGACTACATACCAACAACATACGTGGTAGCATGAGCTTATCGCCATTGCACTACTACTATACCATCAACAGAGAAAACGAGGCAAAGCATGCATTTTATAATTTTTGCGATTTCGCTTTTTACCATTTGCTCTTCACAAATGAATACTAATGTATTACAAGTATGTTTCATTTTCTTGTCCGCAATTTCTCCTGATTTTCTTCTCATCCGTAAAGGACCTTTGAGCAGTTGCATCTGCCAGCCAAGTTACTGGATTAAAGAAGATGTACTTTTTGGCTTGCGAATAACATTGCCAAAACGTTTAATTTTACACTAAATACAATGTATGCATATATCTTGTCAATTTTTTTTCCATTTTGTATAGTATAAGCTAAATTCCCTTCCTAAAGTATTTTAGAAATTGGAAATATTCAACACAATTTTTGGGCCTTAGCTTGGTTTCTGTTTGTTTGTCCGAATTTTCATTTTCTAATCACTTTTTATGTTTAATCTTAAAAAATATTTTTATTTTTAATGTTAAAATTAATTTAAGAGCAAAATAATCGTGCAACGATATAATATGATGAACCCAAATATAACTAAACAAGTTTTCACAATCGCAGATTCACCCTAATAATTTAGTGGCTTGTAAGGGAATCAAAACTCCACCCGTTCTATATATAGTTCTTAAAACCTCTCAAAATGGCTTTATTTATAAATATATGAACATAAGTATGTAAATAACAGCATAAATAAAGATGCATACAGATCAAATATAAATAACTAAGTAAAACACTTAGTTAAATTTCAAGCAATTGCCGCCATTTTGACACCTAAGCGAATATCGCAGTTGCTTCGTACTTCCGTACTTCACGAATATGAAATGCAAGTATTATTTTTGTACTTTTCGTACAAATATTCAGCACATCAATGAATTTCGCACGTATGTATGTATGTACATACATATGTAAGTGTGTGTATGTGTTTTCGCATATGGATGTTGACACTTGCTTTGTTGTCATTTGTGTTGTTATTTACACTTATTCCACTTTATTGTTTCCTCGCCGCTGTTATTCGATGTTCATTCGTTCAATTGTGATTTCTAGTGCGCGGCGCTTTAATTACTGTCGGCGACAGTGACACCGACAGCGACAGCGACAACGACACCAACCGGCGCGGACTGGCTGGTATTAGCAACTTTGCACTTTTGCATCAATTAGTTGCATTTGGCGTCAGGCGCAGACAAATAAAAGGCTACTTGCTCCCCCCCCTTTTCATACATATGTACATACCTTTATGCTAATGTACCTACTTATGCATAAATACAAATACCCATCAAAGAACATATGTATATACATATATACATGTGTACATAATACATATATGTATGTATGTATATAGACTTATTGATAAATTTTGCTATAATTTCTATAGGTCGGATGTCGGTATTTTCAAGTGATTTCAGCCAGGAATTCCTAGCTGTAAAATATAAATGTATATTATATAATTTAAGGCTCTTTGGTGGGTAAACATTTATGATACGTACATATACATATGTATGTATGTTAATAGTGAAAACTGTCAGCTGTGCTCACATATTATCGGCAAGTTGTTCATGTCATTTCTTTGTTATCTTTACATATGTATGTATAATATGCAAATGCATAAGAATGTACAGGTATAGTATGTATGTACTTTGCAATTTGTTGGCTGTTAATTATTCGGCGTTAATTATTCGCTCATTGATTTTGTGTTTAGGAAACCCCAAATGGGGGTCAAGCTAACTTCATATGTATGCACTATACATACATACATATGTATAATACATACCCATGTTTGTAGATGTCTTTTTAGATGACAAAGCAAACCGTGAACAAAATTTTAATATGAATTTGTATATTTACATATATTTTTCTTCAGAATACATTATTGAGAATACAAGTATCACATAGCGGTAAGGAAGAAGATGAGATGAAATAGGTTAAAGTTCTTGTCAAGGATACAAAACTAATTGAGTCGTATATCACAATCTTTACAAGCCCATCTTAATTACAATATTTCTAGATGCTTATACGCTAACAACAGGAATAAAATTAAGAAATTCAAAAACAACTTAGCCTCTTGTCCTACTACATTTCTTCTTTCAAAATAAGTCATAATAATTATTAAAGTGTGGTTCACTACAAGAATGTACTATTTTAGGTGTCAATTACTGTGTGCGAACTTCTTGCTGCTTAAGTATTCTGCATTCACATGTATTCTGGCTATCATTTTGCCATCCATATTGCTCGTCTACTTTGGCACTACTTCTATCTTATCTATAGGTGTTTATTATTAAACTTTTGTTAATATGTACATGAATTGCACTCACTCATATGCATGTACATACATACATATATTTCACAGTATATGTTTATTTAAATATGTACATACATATATGAATTTGCATTTCGACATTTTGCACAAAAATTACATTTAGATTAGTTATAATTCAGCGCCAGTTAAAGACCTTATACGATCCATAAATATTTTTCGATAATAAGTTCAATCCAAAACGCTTTTGTTTTTCAGATATAACAAATCTACATGGGTGGTCTACGTGTGCCTTTATACTATTTTCATTGTTTTTATTTCTTATCAGTTTTGGCGTCGAAGTAATGTTTTTGCACTTCAGTGTGTGTGGTCACCCAACATATATTCAATCTTCACGCGCTAATCATGCAAAGTTGCTCAAATGTGTACATATGTACATATGTGTATATACACACACATACCGTATATGAATACACCTACATGAATATTTTTTGCAATATTTGTGAATTCCTCGCCATAATAATATTAGTCGGGTAGAGTTTATTGTTTTAGTAAATATTCGTTGTTCGATTTCTGTTTCAACACGTATGGCTATTTTATTAGCCTCTTAATGGTTGGTACCTGAGGAGCATGCGAATAACATCACAACAATATCACGAGTGAAATCAATAAAAATATGTAAGGCATGTTCAACCAAACCCGAAGATTATCGGAAAGTAACCTCACTTTTATCGAGTTCTTTGATACCAGTCGACTTTAAACAACCCAAAAATTTGCACTGCATTCATTTTTTAATTATTAACAATCTTCATCCGAAAATTTAAGCAATCTAGGAAGTTGCCTTCCAATGATGGATGCTATGAAACAAAATGAACGACGCATAATTACGAAAGTAGTTAGCCCATGAATTTACTCGATTCTTATTGAGAGAAAACCGAAAGCAAAAGCTTCGCAGATATTCCAAAAATGATTCCAACTTATCACAGCGACTGCAATCCGTCTTTTTAGTCTTCGGAAGGAAACATAATAATATAGAAGTAAAAGGTTCATTAACATATAACATTGCCTTTCGAAATATGCAACTTGTCGTAAGACGATATTTTCAAGATAATATTCATAAAAACTCAAAGATATCGAAACATGGTTCAAACTTCTTGAACTTGGAGAATAAGTACCTTAAAACCTACATAAAACATTTGTTTCGGTAAAAAACGTTCCCACCAGACACAACAATTGTCTCAAATGGCTGAAAGGGTCAATAATGGGTCAGTTTAACTGGAATGATGCGAATTATTAGGCGAAAATTCGACGAAACATACACAAGCGGACGATTAAGCTACAACTCTAGCAGACAACCAAATTTGTTGGCATACTTTTTCAGCACAGTATACATACATATGTATGTATGTATATGTAGACTTACTCTTCAATGTGAGTACCAAGTATCGGCATGAAACCACACCTGTTTAATCGTTCGGCGTGTCTCTGGCACTTGTAGCCATGAAGACCCGTTACTGCTTGCAGACTGAACATTAAAAAAGAACAAAACGTAAATTTCGGCTGCACCGAAGCTGCAATACCCTTAACAGATGCACTTCATTTACTAACTGTATAATTAGTGGTCCGATGTGAACAATAAGGTCGGATATGCTGGCCTGTGCTGGGTATAATGCAGTAAACTGCAGCACGAGCTCAATAAAAGCAAACACAAATGCACATACAGACATGCATTAACAAGAGGAGTGACTTTACTCCATTAACATCAACAGAGCAAGTAGATGCGGTGGATTAAGAACAAATCACGCTAAAGTCCACCTGCATTGGGAGTTTGTTTTCTGCTGCCAACCATTTATCCCTGGCACTTGCAGGTGTAGTTACATTGATTTTGATTTTGTTTGTCAAAACCTAATGAGATTACGAGAATTTAACATAACCTCACTTTAAAACGAATTTCAGTAGTTTGTAACAACTACTCTTCAACATCGTTCTTCCTTCTGTTTAATTTAAATTACATTAATATTTCACTTTTCAACAGAACGAACTTATCAGGGAAACACAGAGAATTGTACCCGAATTTATCGGGGAAACACCAATTGGTAGCCAATTAGACTTATCAAATTGGAAATGGTTAAATCAATGATTGGATGAAATCAAGCGATCTATGTATATAATATCTTCAACCTGATGAGTATGAATTCATTAAACTGTAAGTGTCTGTAATTAGAACTTAACAAAAAAATTCAGTTATTTTTATACAAAACTCGCTTCGGCCTAGGTAGCTCTCAAATAAGACTGGTTTGCGTTGCAAAAACGAAAATACTCTCGACTTTTTGTAGCAAAGTAAATGTGGATTCGAAATCAAATAAAAAATCCAGAGCATGCAAAGTATTCTCACAAAACAAAAGCACTAAACTTGGCGGTCCGATACGAACGTTAACACAGCGAATGCACAACCTGTACAAAAGTAATCGCTTCAACGAAATACGCGAATTGCCGTACAGTGCATTGGACCGAACGACCGACTGATTGCCATACTGACGGTTAAAGTGTGGCAATAAAACCCAGTGGAAGTCACTGTCAGCGCTCGAAAAAGAATTACGGCCGTTGAGACAAAAAAAATCGCAAAAATAAACAACAATTGAGTTTAAGTTTGAAAACGTGTCTCCGTTGGCCGACAGTCTGGTAGTCGCCGTCAATGGTGTTTCGCACGTTTTGCGCGTCTCTTTTGGTCTCCAATGGCTCAAGCTCAGTGAGCCTTAATCTAGTGTCTACTGTACATGCATTTATGTGGGGTTTGCTAGCTTCATCGGCAGTCTCCCCGACCTACACATATTTATGTATGTTTGCGAGAAATTTTGTTTGCATGTATTTTCTTATGTGTATATGTAGTCAGCATGTCCAAAGACGCTCGACCATACGTCGGTATTTCAAGTTTATCTTCACAACTTTTTTTATTGTCGAGATTACCCGTCTGTTGCTGTTTTTCTACTATTTTCTTTTTATTCATACACTATTGGTGTAGGTACGAGTACTTAATTGTTTTTTCTCCATTTGCGAAATTTTTTATTTTGACCGTTTGCGCTTGTGCACGCACACATGATTTTCACGCAAACAACAACAATAATAATGCAGAACTCGGAACAAAGTGAACCGACACAGTCTCGCCTAAAAACCGGTTAATAATATTCGTGCTTATATTACAAATACACATACGTAAGTATATATGTTTTCATATACTTATGTATGTGAGTAAGTTCATTCGCAGACGTGTGTGTACTATAGTATGAGTCGATTAACTAAAGCTAAAGTTTTGCTGGCTGGTAAACATTCAGCATGAGTAAGTGGTTCATTCGGTTGATATCTGAGGCTTTAAAGACATTCTTATGCCATTTATTTATTTCAGACTGAATCTAGAACAATTATCACAACTAACAAGCTCAATTCAATCCGTTTCCCTCCTTTATTTGTGGTTACTGTCCTCATCTAATACCGTCCCTGCCTGATCAATTCAGTTTGCTAGTTATTCAAGGTATACAATTACAAATACAAATAAATGCAGATTTATCACATTGGATCTATTGTAAATTTCGTTAGTTACCTTTCGTTTCATGTAGAGTATTTCATTTTGTGCCTTTAGCGCTTCCTTGATCTCAACCTCCTTCAGCTCATCCAAAATCTTCTGATACTTTTCTCGATTTTCGACATCTAAAGCAACATGTAAATAGTCATGCCAATTGCGTGAATCGAAGCCCCAATGGCATGTTCGATTTTCGACTTCCCGATGAACATGGCCCACAAACTTCTGTGGTGAAAACCATCCCTTACATTCCAGACACATGATGCAAGTTGGCTTTGTGTATGAGTAAAGTTCGGGTGTGCAGATACCATCACATTTCCCGAAACAGCGGTGATATACTTTGAAGGAAATGGCACCTTTCGGGATGTCGTCATCGCTAATGTAATTATTTCGATCTACCCGATGTAAAAGTGCTGCGCACAAACGCTCTGCATCAGTGCGTGTTATCAAACCGGACGCCTTCACATCCGTAGGCAAAATTTTTGCTGCTTTGAATTCTAACAGTTGATCAGGTGAACATTGAGAACAATAGATGCCCAATTCATCAAATATGCGATTTATTTGATCAAGTGTAAAATCGGCTAGTACATTGTTTAGAAACTGAGGCAGACACAAACGCATTTCTCCACCTAGCGAGAAACAGCCAATAGTTTTTCCTTCCAATCGCGTTTCGTATAATACACCAGAGCCCGAGTCTGGTGCGGTAAAGATGGGTTGTGACAACTCCGGTGGTGGGGGTGGTATAATTTTAACTGTGGTAACAGGAGGCTGAGAAGGAACTGTTTGGGATTGAGGTTGCGTTGTTTGTGACGACATCGACAACGGAAGTGGCAATGATTGCGATGGCAATATTTCTCCCAGTTCATGTGGTTCGGGTGAGCTGAGAACTTCTTTTTTAATCAGCGGTGCGACCGGTGGCAAGGCGGAACCCGCATTTGGTGAATTCAAGCAAGATTGTGATGATACTATTTGCGGGCAGGTAGACGATATTTTGTGGACACTACTAGAGGAACCGTTTGATGGCAAATTCCCAACCGACAGATGCCCAGAACAAACATTACGAACGCCACCAGTGTTTAGGTCTGTGTGGTTGCCACCGCTGCCACTCACGCCAGTCAAAGTGGCATCAAGCGGGCAATTGGGGCCGGTCTGGCAGCCAGCAACGGGTAACGCATGACCAGGTCCCTGCAAACTTTTTGGTGCACTTGTCTGATACTTTTTGAGCACTGTGTGAATATTGGGCGTAACGTATTCAGTCATTTTTTTTATTATCCGTTTTTGAACACTTCCTTCTTACGAAGGTAGTGCTGAAGCGGCAGTCTCAGAGACTAATAAAAATTTGTGTAACTTCAAGTCGCACACCAACAGAACAGTCCAATTTACCGACTTTAACTTGTTTACAGATGTTCACATTCAAAAATTTCGACTTTAATCGCACTCTTCTCCACTTGTACAATTTGAATTGATTTGTTTACACTTTGGCACATCATGCAGTGGCACAAGTTTAATATTTTATTATACTATATTTCTTTTATTTCATTAATTATATGCCTTTTAATACTATTTTGCTATATTTGGAAAATTTGTATACACCAAATTTCCTTTATATTATTTCTATTTTTTCACTGCTTTAATTATTTTCGCATACAATTCCGACGGCATTTTCGTAGTCAGTCATTTTCATTCGTAAATGCGACATACAGCACCAAGACCGCTTCGCCACCACTGACACTCTCTTCCACCCCCTGCTTTTCTGTGCTTTTGCAACTTTCGTTTTAATTTGCTTGTTTGGGCACTTTACAAACAGCCCGGTTTTTGGCAGCGACTAAATTTCAAAGCAGCGCTGACAACTAAATAAAAACAAATAATTAAAAAACTGTGCCTATTTTTAAACTCACAGGCACAGCAAAATTAGAAATATTTCTTTAATCCTCATGTCTTTATTTTGATTTGATATTTTATTTTACTCCTTTTATTTATTTATATTATTATTTGCTGCTTTGAGCAACCTTTTCACATAATATACAAATTTTGTATTTACCACTGGGATGCTTTACTATTCAAAACACTAACTTTTAGAAATTTCTGAAAACATTATATGACATCTTCACATGCACTGCAAATTCGCAATCACTGCACATTTCACTTATTGGTGCGACGTACATATCTCCACAAATAGTTATATTCATATGCGCATACATCCATACATATGAACATATGTATATGTATGTGTGAGTAAAAATTTATGCGTTTATACGGTTGAGTGTATTTAGAAAATATGCGCATGCAAAATAATACGCTGAACAAACGACCTCGCGACTGACCGTTCGACTGATGACCAAATTGTGGCGCTCTGAGGCTGAAATGTCAAAAATCCAACTGGATTCTGCTACTTCTGCTGCTCTCTTTTTATTTTCTTTCTATTCTTTATTTCACTCGTTCCGAACACTCTTTTGCCAGTTTTGTACTACCGAGAGAGCGCGATAATGTATACCGATACGAATTATTTGAGTGGCCCCAAAGAGCGAAGCAGTGGCTGCGATGCTGTGCGGCTGAATGCCTAATAAGTTGGCTTGATTGGGGCCGATTGGGGACGGAATCGGCAACAGTGGCCGCGTTGCTAACTTGCGCGTGTTTTACTCTCTCAGTCGAATTTTCGTTGCGTTCGGTTCTTTTCTGCTTTGTCTCCTAGTTGTTGTTCTTGCACTTTGTTTATTTGCTGCTTTTCTGATTAGAAAATACAAGAAAAAGTATATACAATTACAGTATACTCTCGAAAAGTAAATTCTCAGAAAGTAAATAATCGCGGAAAAGTAAATCACCTTTAAGATTACACATGCACCTCGAAAAAGTAAATTTTTTAATTTACTTTTCAGAGAATGTGATAAAAAATTCGAAACGAAGCAAGCAGCGTTTTTTACGATGTTGCAAAAACACTTACTCTCTTGTTTATCGCGTCTGTTTAGTAAATAAACTTTGAGATATGTACATATGTAAATGGTCAGAAAATATATTGCAAAAGAAAAAAAACAAAAGAATATTCAAAATTTTTTCTCTTCATAATAAATACATATGTTTTTCATGTAAATCCATATGTTTTATTGAAGCAAATAAATGAATGAATTTTTTAAGTTTAAAAATGCATTTAATATTATAAAAACAGATAATTTATGTATATATTTGGAAAAGTAAATTATTCGAAAAAGTAAATTACCCAAAATACCAATCGATTTACTTTTCGAGAGTATACTGTATATGTACACAATTATATTGGAGACGCAAAGGCAGACATATGTCTCGTCTGTTTGTCGACACTAGCCGAAAATACTGACAAAACATTCAGCGAAAGGGAGGGGCGGCGCTACATGAGGAGAAAGCGCAAACAAATTAGGCGACCAAGTCGCAATTTTAAACACCCTGTCATCTACAACTGGCTGGTTGATATTCCAAAACCTTTTTTTAATAATGTATACATACACATGTATGTTTTTTGCATTTGTTTTTTTCCTATTTTTTTATTAATTTTTATTTACTGTCGCATTTGTGTTTGTTTCCGCCGATGTACGTCTGGCACTTAAGTGTGTAAAATATTGCCAAAGATTTCATTTGCTCACTCTAAACACACATCCGTATATACTACAAATATTTTTCGCATTATTTTACTTATCACATTTTTCTATACATTATTTAATCCACTTTAGCATAAGTATGTAATGTAAACTTCAACATGTTCTGTACGTAGTTTTTAGTATTCGCAGCACTTCACATTTCGCCGATACCATGTTACGTATGTATTTATCACCATTTTTATATTTTGCGATTTCCAAATTAATCAATGCTCTCGATGACTTTCGACTTTACATTTTTAATTATATCCGTCTTATGCATATGTGTACAACAAGCACTTAAAAACCTTTATTTTAATTCACTTGACAAGTTTCTTTAAACGATTCTTGCCTTTCACGTCAATGAAATATTCGTTTATCTTTAAAATGTTTTGCGAAATACGCGACGCACACTACCTTCTTCAACGAAATAAACAGAACAACAATACGGCGTTATCTACGACTCTGTGACAGCAACGTTAGCGGCGACACCATTCGGATAGACCACGACAATCAGACTTCGTATCTCGCAGATACATTGGGCGCCGCCATCATGCACTACCGACCATTGTTGGCAACAGAGAAACTGACAGAAAGTATCAGCAGAGAACATACATACTCACGTTCTCTAACATTAGTTCGTTGAGTGGGAGTATGAAAGTATTTATTAAAATATAACCAGAGAATATAAAATATGTAAAGCATGGTATGACCAGAGAAGGTATATGTAAGTATATATATAACCATGACTCAATTATAGAAGCTTGTGTCGATACGGAGCGTGCTTCCTCTTACGAAAGAAGTGTTTGTATCCATAATGTCAAAATCAGTTGCTTTTTGATTTTTTCACTAATTTTTTGTTTACATTTCGATGATTATGTATTATTTACAATCTTTTCTATTCAGTTATCACTAAAAACGTATTTTTTGAATCATATAAAAAAACAGCTGATTTTGACATTATGGATCCAATTGAATGAACTGGATAATGGATATGGCAAATATGTTTCAGGTATTTAATTTTTAACCAAAGTTTTTCATGTTATTAGGTTTTTATTTTCATGCAAATGAAGAACAATTTTAACTATATAATGCTCTCATAAGCAGAAAATGTGATATGAAATAATGGCTATATTGAATTCACATTATCAGATGAAATCTATTAATTTAAAAGATACAAATATTTTTGTCTACTGGCAACATAAAAAAATAATTGTGAATGTTTAGCTAGAAGAAGAAGTTAAAAAACAAGGTCAGCAGTTTTGGCGGGTTTTAACATTTCATTTTAGGAAACATCGTCTAAAAAGTTTTCCATCCGTCCAAAATCTTAAGTTTAATAAAAATGGATCTAAATGATGCAGTCCTGACTTGTGCCGTCAATATCTTATGGACTAATGCAGTCGGTGTGACAGGGAAAAAAATGGTTTTTAAGACAGCTACATTACGTTTAATACGAAATGATGTAAGGGAACTTTTCATTGAAGTCGCCGGTGAAAAAACTAAACCAATAAAATTTAAGCTGAAAGATGTGATGGTACATAAGAAATTTATGTCGGAAGGCAAAGCGACAATTAATTTCAAAATTGAAAACTGTTCAATGTATTTGTCAAATGCGCCACCTGGCACCTTAATGTATTTTCTCCGCACGATATTTATAAAATTAAATGGTGGAGTTCATAAGGATGAGGCTACTACTCAAAAACAGTTAAGAGCTCATATGTTGTCAGGAAAGCCTAGTAATTTTGAAGAGGTCTCTCCCATAACAACAACAGAGATGATTATGGCTAGGAAAAAGGCTGGTTTATTAGGACGTGGCTCTGCGACAACGCCATCACCACTGGCTGCTAAAAAACGACGATTCGAAGATATTAAGATGGGTGATGGAAAGGTGACTTCTAATGCACCAGCAGCGAAAAGGCTTTATCAAGATAAAAGTACACCTTCGCTAGGAATGGAAGACAATGTGAAACTTTGTGAGGAACAATTGGAAGTTTTACGTGCATGCACTTCAGGCAAGAACGTGTTTTTCACAGGCTCTGCAGGTACAGGGAAAAGTTTCCTGTTACGAAAAATTATTTCAGCTTTACCACCAGACGGTACTATGGCGACTGCGTCTACAGGTGTTGCTGCTTGTCTGATTGGTGAGCGAAAACAAAAGCTATCTGTCACGTTGTTTATGTTTAATTTTTTTATTCAAATTCAGGTGGCACAACCTTGCATGCTTTTGCCGGTATTGGCGGTGGTGACTATGGACTAACACGTTGCATTGAATTAGCCTCGCGAGCTGCAAGTGCTCAGATTTGGAGGAAATGTAAAAGACTCATTATAGATGAAATATCTATGGTGGATGGACAGTATTTTGAGGTTTGAAAGCAAATTTTTATTATATATATATATAACTGAGAATATTTGTAAACATTTTAGAAAATAGAAGCAGTTGCAAGACATGTGCGTAAAAATGACAAACCTTTTGGCGGAATACAACTGATATTATGCGGAGATTTCTTACAACTACCGCCTGTGGTAAAAAATGAAAACAATTCGAATCCAACCCAACGTTTTTGCTTCCAATCAAACGCCTGGGAGAAATGCATAGAGTGCGTCTTTGAGTTGAAAGAAGTACACAGACAATCCGATCCAGAATTTGTAAATATATTAAATCATATACGAATTGGGCATATTAATGAAGAAATTACAAAACGTCTACGAGCTACATCTAAACAAAAGATTGAAGGTGGTGGTATTCTAGCAACTCAACTTTGTTCACACACAAACGACGCGCAATCTATAAATGAAACAAAGCTTGAAAGTTTAGAAGGCGAAAACATTTTATTTCGGTCTGAGGACTCCGATGCGAATATGGTGAAACAATTGGACTCACAATTGCAGGCAACTTCACAGCTATATTTAAAAATTAATGCTCAGGTAATGCTGCTAAAAAATATTAATATATCTGCTGGTCTGGTAAATGGAGCCCGTGGTGTTGTGGTGCGCTTTGAAAAGGGACTACCAGTAGTACGATTTAAAAATAATCGTGAATACGTTTGTAGTCATGAGAAATGGATTATAAAAACAGCATCGGGTGGTACAATAACACGTAGACAAGTGCCTTTGAAATTAGCATGGGCTTTTTCAATCCACAAAAGTCAAGGACTGACATTGGATTGCGTTGAGATGTCTCTGTCGAAAGTATTTGAAGCTGGGCAGGCATATGTTGCGTTATCACGCGCGAAATCATTGGACTCCTTACGAATATTAGATTTCGATCCAAAACAAGTTTGGGCCAATGCACAGGTCCTTCAGTATTACAAGCTATTTCGTAGACGTCTACATGACAGTACAATGATACCACTAGGTGCAAAGAACATAAAACGTGAAAAAAATAATGATCCAAAATCGAGTGCTTTATCCAAATTGAAGAAGAGCCTAATGGATAAACCATTAGTATCTATTAGCTAACATTTACGCAGCTGCTTGTTTAGATATTAAGTAAAACATTATATATAAAATTATTTTAGCCTTCCGATAACTCAACTGACATTTTTGAAACTGTATTATGATTATTTAGTTGAAATTTGATTAGCGTATTTTATACATTTTCACTTAGATACAAGTTGTAAGAAAAATAAAGTGACCCTACACTTCAAACACTACCTTAATACTCAAAGGACTACTGAATCTACAATATTTTTTAATCTTACAATAACTGATTTATATTTTCTTTATTAATATACATATTTTTTACTAGAAAAGGATATTTTTAGTTAAATATGTAATTTTCGAAAATACTTCCTATCATATCGTGTTATGTCAAATGCTTTATATCTTGTACAATACTTTTATTAAAGGACATTATATAATATTACACCACGTTATAGCGATTTCAAATTACTGTGCCTACATGACAGCAAGAAAAGTATACATTACGCTATGTATTGAGTGCATAGAGACAAAACGCAAATGAGTCTTGTTCTTAAAAGTATCATAATTTTGCTTTAATTTCAATGCATAATTTTCGTTTGGAATCTATTTTACTCTTCCTCCGCAACAAAACTAGATGGTACTTCCTCTGTTTTCATTCCACTGCCGACTTGTCCATGGCGACGCTCCCAGATCAAACGATGTTTCTGCTTCATGTATGCACTTTTAGCATTAGCATAGCCACCTAAATCCCCATCTATTATTTCACAAATTCAATTAGAAAATTAGTCAATTTTCATGTTCATGAATAAGTTTTTAGTACTTACATTTAATAAACCAATTTTCAGCAGCCTTTTCATATTGTTCTAAAATAGGCTTGCATTTTTTAATATGATCGGGCGCTTCATACATTGTACAATCCTCGAAACGTTGGCGTAAAATTGATACGATTTCATTTTCAACCATTCGATCCCGGCGAAATTGTTGATCGGCTTCAAAACGGCAAACAGCATCGTCAGTGTAACACTGATCGATTGTAGGAACACGTTGAAAACGTTGATGATACCACGGTTGTTTCTTCTGATTAGGCTCAACAATAGATTCTGTAAAATGCAATAATAATCTATTTTTGATGAAACGTAAACAAACAATTGGGTGCTCATCTTGTTTGTAATTGAGGTTATGTTATTATGTAATGAAGCAATCAAAACCAAAATTAGGATTTAAAAAGTCATAGCTGTACAATAATGGATGCAGATTTTACACTTTATATTCCTCATATTATTTACAATACCTCACTAGAAAGCCTACCTCTGAACCATGTTACGGGCCCATCGATAATATTGCTCACTGATTGGGCAAAACTTGCCATTGGGCTCCTTGGTTCCGGCATCGTTTACTAAAAATGCCAAAAGAAGAATAAAATGCGTCTTATTTATGTATTTAAAAGTATGAACATTAGTAAACGAAGCTTACTTAGCGGTAAAACAAAATAATAATTTTCACAATGCCCACAAACCGTGAGTCTGATTTTGATTATGCTCCAAACAGCTCCAAAGAGCAAGTTGTCAAAATTCAGCTGATAATAAGTTTTTTTTTTCTGGTTCGTGTCTTCACTTTACATTCTTCGTTTTTTACTTTTAAATAGATCTTTCGTAGTATATCCACAGGCAATAATTATTATTCGTCAGTTATATTGCCGAATAAAACTATTGTCATTCGCAATATATTGTTACAATTGTTAAGTAGTATTAAGTTGTATTTGTATTGCTATATGCATCCCTTATTATGAACAATAGCTGTAGGTATATGGAATAGCATTTGTCTTGTTGTAGACATCTGGTGCCGCGGCTGTCTGCTTGTCGAAACAATAGACATCTGGCGCCGCAGCCGTCTGCTTGTCTACTTAAACAATTGCTGAGTCTGGCGCCACGGCTGTCTGCATTTGGCGCCATATAGCATTATGTTCTCGTAATTTCCAGACGCAATATTCTAGAAGGACACGTCGGCATCAGCGAGAAGTGCGTGGCTATATAAGCCGTGGCAGCGCCAACGTAATCAACCAGTGCTAAGAGTAAACTGCTATAGTGTAGACGAGTTGTAAGATAAAGAGTTGTTGAATTAAATTAAATAGTTATTGCCCTGCAAGACGGGTAGCTGTTAGCAAACGTGTAAGCGAATTGTTATTGTTCACTTTTGCATTCGTTAAAATATTTGTTACTTTTGTTCAGAGAGTGGGAAAAAAGTAACACATAGCTATTTGATGTTCAATGGTTATCTCGCTCTAACCAATGGCAAATATCGCATGCTGCCTTGTTCTAACAGAATACACACATTTGTTAGCAAATCTCTTCACAGCATGTTACGGGTAACAAAATATTTTGTTAGCGCTTAGCTTACCCATGTGTTATGGATAACAAAAAGTATTTGTTACCCGAATATCTGTTAGTGTTATTATTTTGGTTATCAGTTTGTTACCTTTAACATATAAGCATGTTAGGAAGAACAAGCAGTAACAAGATTATCTGTTACCCATTTGTTACTTCTAGCAAATTAAATTCTTTTAAATAAAACTCAGTTTTTTTATTATTTCTCTTTATTTAATAATAAAATCAAAATAAAATGCTCAATCTATAACAAATATTTCAATTAAATATACACTATTTAACTTTAATAATTTAAAACATACTCCATTATTTGGTTGCTGCACGCAATAGATTTGAATTTTACCAATGGTCCAAATGATTTCTGTAATATTAAAATTTTTAATTATAAACACAACATTAAATTCACAATGCTTACCTTTTTCTCCTTGTTAACCTCTTTCGTTTTCTCTATATAAAAGAAATTAATAATATATATATATAAATTAGAAATTAATTATAAAATATCATATTATCAAATAGCGAACTTACCTCTTTAAAATCCAAAATAAACTGCGCTTTTCGTTTATTCTTCTTGAAATATTGGGTATTCGTATTAGTTTTTCTCTATCTTACTTACGTATTCTCCCATTCCATTGAAAATTCCAGAAAATGTAACAGTGTGAGTGAACAGCTGAAAATGTTTCAATGTGTTTGTGCAATCTGTTACCTCCGTCTTGCAGGGTGGTTTTATTTGTCAATCCAGAGATACGAACCCAGTAAAGTAAAACTAGCAAGGAGTAAATTCGTAACAATATGAATATTGAAATAAAAAAAATATTAAAGGGTTAGGGATAGTCAGAGGCACGAAGAAATGAGAATTTTCAGTATTTTTTTGCGGTGACAACCATAAGTCCTTGGAGATTCATCTAAAATCAATCGGACAAAAATTATATATAGTTTTATAAATAGATAATCCTGGGCCTGCCTGGGCAGCTATTAATTTCAATTTTTTTTTTTTAACTTACAAATTTTTATGCAAGTAGTAGACGTCTAGGATTTTCTGAAAATTTATTGATGATTTTTTCTTCAATGAGCTGTTGATGTTCTTTCACAAATGTGCGATGCACGCTCATCAGACATAATCCAGATAGCCTCCTTCTCCCATCGTGCTCCGAAGCCAAGTTTTAACTCTCCTTAGCGTACTAAATGAACGCTCCACCGTTGCTGTAGTGCATGGTAATGTACATAATATTTTGAGAGCTTTTCAAATTGAAGGGTAAAATTCAGCTGCCCACCCCTGCACCTACCTGGCTACGTTCTTGATGGCGGCCTCAGGAAATTTTTTTCTAAATTTTTGGAAAAAAATCAACAGTTAATTAAAAATCTTAAAAAATCGAAATTTTCGAAAAAATAAAAATGCTTCTAACAGGCCCGAGTTTTTTATGTATTCTAAAAGCTGTATAAATTTCATTAAAATCTACTGAGTTGCCATCGGTTCAAAATTCATAGTTTTGAGAAAAACGCGTTTAAAGTTTCTACCACTACCGCTTTGAAGTGCCCGAGCTCTCTTTGTTATTTGTCGAATAACTCAAAACCTAATCGTCGGATCAACGTGAAATTTTAGAGAATATTTTTAAGATAATGCATTTAACGAAAATGCAATTAAAATTCTGACTGCCCCTAACCCCTTAATAAAAAAAAGAATTTTAATAAAATAATTTTTAAAATAACAATAACGCAGACAAAGCTTCAATAGCTTTTACAAAATTCCCATTGACCAGATTGAGGTCATTATTTCAGTAAAAAAAAAGTTTACATTTCATTATTCTTTTGTTTATTTAAATATTCAATGCAGAAAGGTTTAACCGCCGTGAAAGATACCAGATAAACTAAATTCTCATAACAGTTCTTTATCCTCCTGATCGGTACTGGCATAGAGTACAATCCCGGCCTGAAGGAATATTTCTGCTACCTATGCACCAACACGCTCCATCATAATTTTCCACCCATTTGTGTATCTATGCAGTCAAAGCACTACTGCGCCAATGGCCTCTACGACCATGCAAATTCACTTAGTTCGCGCAATGCTCTACAACCGAGTAGCCAACATGACGATCCAACGGAGTGTAACCAGTCAACATAACTTTCAGTCTGATCAAATATTTTTGAAATTATTTCCTTTGCCTACGTAATAAAGTTTCCACATTATATCGTCCGTGGGTAAGCTAGTTAAGTTTATGAAAACTACTTTCTGGCTGGCTGCCAACTGAGAGAGAGATGCTCATGCCGCGAAATGAAGTGATTTGAAAGTCACAAGGTGACTTCACGGTAGCTGGCGGCAAGCTGGCTCTACATAAGAAAAGCAGTTTAAGTAACTGGCCAGTACGAGAGTGATGCTCATGCCGCGAAGTGAAGTGATTTGAAAGTCACAAGGTGACTTCACGGTAGCTGGCTCTATACAAGAAAAGCAGGCAAAGTGCCTCGCCAGTGCAAGAGTGATGCTCATGCCGCGAAGTGATGTGATTTGAAAGTAACAAGGTGACTTCACGGTAGCTGGCTCTATACAAGAAAAGCAGGCAAAGTGCCTCGCCAGTGCAAGAGTGATGCTCATGCCGCGAAGTGATGTGATTTGAAAGTCACAAGGTGATTTCACGGTAGCTGGCTCTATACAAGAAAAGCAGGCAAAGTGCCTCGCCAGTGCAAGAGTGATGCTCATGCCGCGAAGTGATGTTATTTGAAAGTCACAAGGTGACTTCACGGTAGCTGGCGGCTGGCTGGCTCTATGTAAGAAAAGCAGACAAAGTGCATGGCCAATGCGAGTGTGATGCTCATGCCGCGAAGTGAAATGATTTGAAAGTCACAATGTGACTTCACGGTAGCTGGCTCTACATAAGAAATGCAGTATGAGAGTGATGCTCATGCCGCGAAGTGAAGTGATTTTTGAGTGGCTGGCACTATGTAAGAAAAGCAGACAAACTGCCTGGACAGTGCGAGTGTGATGCTCATGCCGCGAAGTGAAGTGATTTGAAAGTCACAAGGTGACTTCACGGTAGCTGGTTCTATATAAGAAAAGCAGGCAAACTGCCTGGCCAGTGCGAGAGTGATGCTCATGCCGCGAAGTGAAGTGATTTGAAAGTCACAAGGTGACTTCACGGTAGCTGGCGGCTAGCTGGCTCTATGTAAGAAAAGCAGACAAAGTGCATGGCCAATGCGAGTGTGATGCTCATGCCGCGAAGTGAAATGATTTGAAAGTCACAAGGTGACTTCACGGTAGCTGGCTCTATATAAGAAAAGCAGGCAAAGTAACTGGCCAGTGCGACAGTGATGCTTACGCCGCGAAGTGAAGTGATTTTAAAGTCACAAGGTGTGTTCACGGTAGCGGGTTCTATATGAGAAAAGCAGGCAAACTGCCTGGCCAGTGCGAGAGTGATGCTCATGCCGCGAAGTGATTTGAAAGTCACAAGGTGACTTCACGGTAGCTGGCGGCTAGCTGTCTCTATATAAGAAAAGCAGGCACCTTTCCAGTGCTTAGGTGATTCACTTGCCTGATGTGATGTGATTTGGTAGTCAAGGAATACATAGAATTTTAAAGCACTTGTAAATTTTGTATTAGAATATCTTTTTTTCGAAGTCGTAGCTTTGCTTGCCTAATGCAAAAGATGAAAAGAAAAGTGATTTAGCCACAGTTTAAATCGAAAATTTAGAGCTTGTATAAGTTGAATAATTGTTTTTCAAACACTGAAACTGAGAAATAACGGACTCCCTAATGTATGCACATATGTATGCAATTTTAGAACTTTTTCTTGATATAAACTTGTCGCGGCGGAGTTCATTGCTCACTTGAAGGTTTTTATGATTTGGCAATATTAAGGTCGAGTGGTGCTCAGCAAAATTGTGTGATTTGGTGTACGAAAGAGTATGTAAAGGCGTATTTATACCCATATGTATGTATCAAGTCCATTGTGCGATAACATTTTTTCCACAATAAATTTATCAATTAAGACCTTGTTTCTGAAGTTCATCGACATCGAATGTCGTCCTTATCTACCGAACCTTTAGTAGATCTGAAACTGTTAAAAGTTTAGTAAGAATAACTATACAATTAATGGAGTTAGATTAGAAAATAGTAGTGGTCCCGAAATTCACATTTAGAGAATTCAACAAAGCAAAAAAAAACTTAATGAAAGATCGATCTCACAGTTATATTTTGATATATTTTTCATAATGGGATCTACCTATTGATCCCAAGTGGAATACTGATTTTGGTCTATAAAAGAGAAAAATAATAACTACAATAACACATTGAATACGGCAAATTTTAATTTAATACATACATAGCTTTGGATTTTCAAATTTAAATGTGTTAAAGAACGTACTAACTCAACATAATTGATAACAGCAAATACGAAAAATATAAATTGTGTACATGTATTTATATGTACATATGTACACACATTCATAAATAAATTATGTACATTCATATATACATACATACATACATATGTTTGTATAAATGCGGTAAGCATTAAGTGTTTTCACCCAGCAAAATTTTACCAAAACAGCTTGCAGGCTGACGAAATTTTAATAGAGAATTGCTCGGTTGCGTTCAATTTAAATTAAGTTATCTGGGCATAAGTATAATATACAATGTATGTATGTATGTGTGTACGTGCTTCCAAAATAAACAAACATAGTCCAAAGTGTTTCCGAAGAATTGATGTGCAATTGCTTAACCTCTGAAAAAATAGCAGTTAATTGTCACTTCGCTTTCTTATCTACAAAAATGACATACATACATACATATGTATGTAGATAGTATGTTTTTACATACATACATATGTATACATGTGAAAGTGAAATTGGCAAAATAACAAAAGAACCTGAGTAGTCAAGAAGTGCATGTCAGACGATTTGCTTGCTATGACTCATAAGTGAGTAATTGGGGGTCTTATCAAACCAATTATAGACACACAAAACGTGCACATATCAAACACAACCCATAATGCCAAAATAAAAATGCGCAATTAGACATATGCACATATCGTCACCTGAAATGCAAATTAACGTAACAACATTTTCAGAAAATTACAGTGGCATGAATGAAACACGGAATAAAATGGAACATGAGTGAAACAAAATATTAATATTGGTTAAAACTGGTTTATATATGACCGCAGAACCAGAAAATGTTGAACATATTTAATATTATGTATATAATTTGAAGTAGTGAAGCGTAATAAATAAGACACTCAATTTCGAATTTTTTGATGATACGTTATTTTGCATTTCAGGTGACGATATGTAGATAAGTATGTATATATTGGGGTGCTTTTCCCGACAGCCCTAGTATTTCACTGTTAGAGAACGACAGCGTTTGTTGACCTAATTTTGGAAAAATCATTTAATTCATACGTATTGCTGTACATATGTACATATAAGTATGTATGTATGTACTTATATGCATATTTAAATATGTACATACATACATATATATGTATTTATAAACATGAACACTGTTGCTTCTATTTATAGGCGTTTCACCGTCGCGATTCCTGTGGTCATTTTCTCTCAATTTTAACTTGGCTTGTGTATGTACATATATGTATGTGCTTACGTGATTTGTTCGAGGTTTTCCACTTGGCACTTGCACCCAGCACCGCTCATTTAGACTTATGATAAGCTAACGTGTAAACAAGTACATACCAACAAACATATTCAATGTACCGTCTAAAAGTCATACACCGCCGGCACTGCGGCCGCTAAATGCCGGTGAAATTTGCTAAAAGGAAGAAAAGAACTGTGTTCACGTCTGTTTACAAATATACTCGTACATACTTATGTACATACATATGTATGTATGTACGTATATACAAATGTAAGCTGCGCACACCCTTTCAAGTATAAAATGAATGTATGTATGTACATACTTATGTATGTGATCCGATAGCATTTGTAAGGGATAATCATAACGCAGCTCTCGATAAAATTCTGCGTCATCTTGTAACTCGCTTATTACACGCAGCAACTTTTGTCTCGGCAACTCTTGGTTTATAGGCGAGGGGGCGACGAGGAGAGGA
>NC_064303.1:114842187-114867187 GCF_023373825.1 Bactrocera dorsalis
CGATGAAATATGTTACAATCTACCTCATAACCATCAGGGTATGCTAGAACGGGGTTATGTGTACGTCACATGATATTCGGTCCTTAGGCTCTAAGTTGAAGCTTGAAATTTAAAACTATTCTGCAGTACAAAATATTAACGGTCTATGTTGGAGCGCAGGCGCACATTATTAAGAAAAAACGTCAACTTCAGCTGTGTCGAAGCTATAATACCCCTCACAGGCAAATTTCTTATAACAACAATATGTATAACTAAATCTGAAAATGTAACCGTCCAACGGTTAGGGTTGGAAAGGAAAAAGATATGGTTCCTTCAAATGTGCGACTTATGGAGAGAAACTGACGTGAGGAGTTGAGGACATACGAACAGACAACTATATACATACATATTTTACAACAACACAACAGCGGTTCAGTTTGGGTGTTGAAACTTCGTGGCAAACTTAATATACCATTTTCGGAGTATAAAGATGTAGTTTTGGATATTTTTGTATTCATTATTAGGCAAATTTTTATATACATATATTATATTATTTCAACAAATGCTTTCTGTAGACACTCCAAGTCAATCAATACATTTCGCACAAGCCACATCATGCCAAATTATACTTTCTTACCTAATATATTGACAAAATTAAAGTTGAAGTTTTGTGCACAAAAAGTCGATCGTATATATATTCATACATATATCTCACGCGCTATGTGGAACTAAGTCAACCGAAGGGACGAATATTTCATTTTTCAGGGGTACCCCATCACATTTTATTATACGTAATTTGCACACCCACAGATTGATATAAGTATACAAATTTCACATGTTTCTAGAAAATAGTTGTAAACTTCACTGTTATTATAGGAAGGAGCATAATTAACTCCTATTATAATGTCAAATAAACTGATCAGTCACTTCATTCGCACTTCGTTACTTGTGTTTGAAATGCTAGACCCAGACATTAGTTAAACAATCATTTAAACATGTAGTCTACCATATATAGTCAAAATTCAAGGTTCATTAAATTTTCAGCTAGAAAAATAATATGATATACCTTGACCAGAAAGTATAGGGAATTCTTTATTTAAATCTCCCGCTTATATGGAACACAGGGTTTTTTTTTCCTAAGTTGGTGCAACTGTCCTTAATTATGATGCCAAAAATTAGCGCGATAAGTTCATTGAACCACATCCGTAGGACCCGCCACTAACTTATGAATAGGAGGAAAGAAACACAAATATCAAATGGTCTCTTAAGAAAATAAGAGACCCCATTCCTTGACCAAGTACTGCATGGAAAATTAGGAAGTAAACTACATACTGATATTTGAACTGAAGTAGTTGTTCAAATTTATTTGAAGTAAAGCTTAAAAACTGATTTTCATTAATTTACAAAAGTACAAAGAGTAAAGATATGGAAGTTTCAATAAATTATTACAAAATATATAATTGAAATCTGCCAAGGTAATAAATAAAACTGTTTACATTTGGTTAATAACTCACTTTTTTAATTTCATACATATGCTGAATTGGAAAAGACTTTTAGAACTATGTATATTATGATCTTAAATAATGTTAGCACATGTATAAGTATAATCTGTACATATGTACATCTATACGGGAATTTACTTGCTTATGCTATATCTATATGAATATATGTATATTTATGTATATTTATGTAGACAAATAAAGCTAGGACATCTGCACCAAATTTACTTAAAGGTAAATACTGTTTTAGTACATTGTGGCTGGAAAATGACGCATCATTTGGCCAGTTAGACAATGAATAGGTTAACTTTTGTTTGAAATCACACTGACTATTTGACATTTTTCTGTTGATTTTATTTAATCATAATCTCTTTAATATGCTCTGAGCCATTACAAGCCTTTTGGTTATTTAAGATTTACATTGTGTTCAATCATAGTGACACATATATAATATTTTATTTTGCATTATAGAGATTTTATAGAGTAAATTATTTAAAATTTCTTATAATTGCACGTATATTTGTATGGACATATATATGTATTAAAGTGATAGCTGCTAAATTCTGGTGGAGAAAGTTGTACTGGTGCTTTCTGATTTCACCAATTACATATATTCATGTAAAGAAATACATAGTCATAGTATCTGAGTATATACGAGTGTGAATTATAATAGGGGTTTTTTTCAAAGAAGAGAGGACCTCAACAGAAGAAATAATTCAAAAATTTTTTGGAAATATACAATCAATACCGCAACATCTGGAATATGTCTTACAATTACCAATGTACATATGTATTTAGCACAAATCAATAATAATCGTTGAACCATTTTAACAATTTGTTTCATTTTCTTCTACTTACAAGTTTATTATCTGAACGCATATGTACGTATAGACTTGTCAAATACATACTTTGCATATATATAGGTGTGTATGTATATCTGCAATTTCATATGTATATTTCATTTATAATTAAAATTTGATAGTACACACATATGTTTTTAGTTGATTATATTATAGTAGTCTGCTAATAATTAGACCTCTTTGACCCATTTCCATTTTCCCCTTTCTTCCCCAAGTTTGGAAAATTTAAAAGCGTCTTAATCTTTAGTAAAACTTTTCGCTATTAACATTGTAGCCGATGCTGGGTTTGGAAACTGGTTCGTTGAGAAAATTGCCCATAGATCGCTTCTTTTTGGAAACCATAAATCGCTTAACTCCATAACCTGCAACATAAGAAAAAATCCACTGATATTATTAACCCTAATTCGGGACATTATTTGGTTTCCTGAATCCTTACGATTTCCAGTACCGCTTGGTAGTATTCCACCGAATTTCTGTTCTCTTTGCAATTCATATTTAGGTATTGCTTCTACATTTGCAGGCGCACCGTAGTAATCTATCATGTTTGGTTCTAACCACGAACCACCATTGTCAATTGCATCTACATTGGTCGGATAATCAAAGGCACCAGCTGAAATTGGATAGTAAGTTTTAATACCGCTATAGGTGTTATAAGCCTCTGGAGGAGTAGCAATGCCGTTCGATGGGTACATGTAACCGTTGCTTGTATCGGTTTCGGGCTCCTTCCGGGCACGTTCGCCTGCTTCTACCAGTGCAACCAAAGCCAGCATATCTGCTGGTGTGAGTTTAGTATCACGCTTTAGTCTAAATTTTGGAAAATATTTTTTACTATGTGTTTCCAGCAATATTTATATATACATTATCTATAAATATATGCTTAATTGAAGCCTTAAAATTAAAATTCAATCACAAACGTCATGATATAAACGCTATACTTAATTTTAGTTTCTGCATTCAGTTCCAAACCAAGGAATACCATCGATGACTTTAACTTCAAAACAATAATTTATTTTCACATTTGCTTTATTTTTGCCTTATATTCTTCTAATTATTGTTAACCGACATTTATAAATTTATACCGCCTGCGAAAAAGCAAAAAACCAATCAAGTGAATGTATCAATGTTACTCATACGCTATGTTGGCTATACAATCCGAAATACATTAGTGGATAGATCGGTAAAAAAATCTGGCTTTGGAAAATTTACGGCTTACGTGAAATGCATTCAGCTATACTTGTACTTTTCTTACTCATTTTTAAATCATCTTTAAATTAAGTATTATATTCAAAGTTAAAAAAATACATTTTTATAAGTGGTCCGTCCACCTTCCGAGATTCCACTCAGCAACGTGTATTATATAGTATATAAGTTAGCACCCCATACATTCAAAAGTATCATATGATGCTGTAATATCATATGATACAAAGTAAAATAATATGATACCGCTAAATCGCTGAGACTGCGACACGTGTAGTGCCAACCTGTGGGAAGCGCAGCGTCAGCAAACTCTGTACCCGTTGCAGCGGCAAACATAGGTCTAGAGTTAAGTATAATTAATTGTAAATGTTAGTTCTTAAGTGGAATTCAATAAAGGAGCATAGCTCCCAAAATATATTTTTTTATTAAACATAACAAAACGTTTTTTAACTGGCGCCCGAGCAGGGACAGCGCGCGTAAGTAGTAATTGTCTGAAAACCGCTTTGCGGTTTCGCTCCGCGAGTGGCGAACGGTAGTGATTGTGAAAAAAAAAGAAAAAAGCCTGAAAATAAAAAATTAAGGCTCCGTGAGTTAAAAACAAAAAAAAAAAAGTGTGTGAAAAACAAAAAATACAATAAATACTTTGCTAACGAGCGGCTACAACGCACAACGTGGGATTTCTAAACGCCGAGGGACCTCAGTACTGTTAAAGAAAAGGGACAACCCCGGAGAGCAGCACAACATCCTATGGAAAGCTGGAAACACCTAATAATATTACTACCGCTATGCCTGGCGGAAGTACAGATCCTCGACTACTCAAACTCCCAATTAATAACAATAGAAAAGGGAACGGCTAGACTACAAACAGGAACATTTAGGATAATACATGAAATTGACATAGAAAAATATACGGACACACTAGACCACATAGAAGCGACTATTAAAATTGAAACTATTCGCAAAAACCCTAATTACCCCTTCATATCCCACTTAATAACACAGATAAGAGCCCAACTTAACAATCTAAAAGTAGAGCAAAAAATTAAAAGATCAATAAATTTCCTGGGTAGCGCATGGAAATGGATTGCAGGAAGTCCAGACCATGAAGACTACGAAATAATTTCAAGTAAGATAAATAATGTTTTACAAAATAAACATATTTATAAATGTATAAAGATTTGGGCTATTTGTCTCAAGCATGACACAATTCGGACTTGTCAGTGGTCAAATTTCTTAGCGATGTGGCAATACCTATATTCACTAAATATTTTTGCCTATTGTCTCTTTATCAGTCACAAACATTGAAAACATTTGGTGTTTTGAATTTGGCCTCGGGAATCATTTTGAAAGAAAAAATCCCCATAATTGACAGCCTGTTGGCACTAGCACCATTTTTCTTTACGCATTAAAAACACATCTTATTGAAATTTTACCACTGTCGTCATATAGTTTGACAAATACAATAGGAAACACACATTAGTCCATATATAAAAATATAGGTATTTATTTATAAAGGTCAGTGTATTTGTGTGTAAGCATTGAGAGTATTCTCTTTACACCCATTCTTTTTTATAAACCCATCTGCTGGACTAATCCAGTGTTGTGAGTTCCCTAGTTAGATGTAATGTCACAAGTGAAAAGCGCTAATTTGTACCAGTTGAACTGATGGATATTTGTAAAAATCGGCGAATTTATGTGTAAACATTGCAAGTGATTATAGACACTATATTTGGAAGTATACCATAAAAAATTCGATCAACTATGAAGTGTTTCATACCACATCATTAAAATTCACCGTTCTGAATATATAATCCGTTAACACATTAAAAATTGCAAATCTCATATAATCTTAATATTTAAATCTATCAATCTACAGAGCCTTCCCTTACCTCATATCAGCCAATCGACTACTGCTGCTGCCACTGGCGCCGCCATTGTTGCTGTTGTCATATCTATTTGCCCGCTTATTAGCATTGTTGGCGCCATAGTACCGGCTCGTGTGTAGTGTCTGTTGCACTGGATACGCCTCAGCGTTAAGGATGTTTTGCAAATTGTCGTAAGCCTTGCTACGATACGAAGTTGCTGGAGTGTTTATAAGCAGTGTGATAAATATTGCATAAAATAAATTAGTAAATAATACAATAATTTGATTTCTAATTTATTCACACGACAGAAGAAATGGAGTAATGAAATGCTTATGAATTGTTTAAAGTAATATAAATATTTGCTTTAATGTAAAAAATCCGCTGCAAACGCCATTTGGCTTTTAAGCGAAATACTTTTGCAAAATATTTACCTCTTGGTGCGCTCAAGAAGTCATCATCTTGTATATCAGTGTAGACAACTGAAGGATCCATTTCATCTGCCCAAAATCCAGTGGGCACAGTTTCTAAATCAGCTCCGCTGCTAACTTGCATCGGATTACTCAAATATGCATTATTGTAGTATTCTCCACTGCCGTATAAGCTGTTACCACTACTACTTCCGCTGGCAGATGCATAGGGTCCTCCTAAACCCATTGCACCATAGAGATATTGTGGATTCGAAATACCTCGCTTCTGCAAAACGCTCGGAGTTTCATCCCCATACACTTGTGGCTGTTGCTTCCATGGTTGTTTTTGTTCCCGTTCGTGTTGACTTGCCGTTGCAGCTGCTTGTACTGCCGCAGCGGTTAGTCCAGCAGCGATTGCGGAATTAATAATGTCTTCATTCGATGGCATCGAATTTGTGCCAGCTGACTGAACATACGCAATAGAGTTTGAATTGTTGTCACCACTATCTTTGCCACCATTTTCCAAATGTTGGTGGGTAGTTGGCATGTTAAAGGCCGGCGGAAGAACTTCGGGACTAGATTTTTTATTTGCCGATGTAGAGACCTCGTCGTTGATAGCCTCCTTGGGCATTATACCATTTACGTCGGCCGAAGAGCGTTTTACTGTTAAAATTTGTGGCATTAACGTTTTGAATTAGTCAATGCAATTTACTTTTAACAAAATAAGCAGTTGATATATATCATATACATATGTATAAGCAAATATAAATATACAGTTTTTACGCTCAGCAAAATATACAAATGAAAATTAATAAAACCAATCAATTAATTCCTATAGCCCTCAGCTTTTCAGCGTGTTTAGAGCCATACTTTTTCATTTGAAAAGAATAGCCTAACAAGCAATATAAAGTATTCATTCCAGTGTGCAATATCAAAACGCAAAACCATTTGTATCTTATACAAGCCGTCAAATCGGCGAGGAAATGTCGTTCATGGCGGAAATTGACATCCTGCTTTTGCATTCCTATATACATAACTATAATGAGAAGTTTACATGTTCATTTTTGCCAACTAAATTTCTAGTTTGCAATGTATTTGAATAGCATTGAACTCGTGAAGAAGTATCACCATTAAGAAGGAAAGTCTATATCTGTTTATGTGCTATTTGTAACTGGAGACGGCATTATCAGTTCTTACTTTAATTTGTTTAAATATTTCCTAAATGCCTTTCAGACCACGACAGCATTTCGGTTGAGTCCTTGTACTTACTGAGGTATTTTTCGAAAATAACACTAATATGCTAGTCCTTTTACCGGAGCGATTGCAATATTACTTTTTTATAGTAATTATCATAGCTTCTTTTTTGAGCACTTAATTAACCTTCGGCTGCCAATTAATGATAAATTCTTTGCAAATTTCACGCTATAGTTACTTTTCTAGTTATTAATTAGAGTGGAATATATGTATATATGTACCTTATATGTTTGCTTTTCGTGTCCACATTTATAGCATGGAATATCGCACTGGTGTAGCGGTGCGAATTTCCACTTAAAGGGAGCTTTTTATTAATCGAATTTATATACATACTTACTAGACGGGAACATTATAATAACTACTCAAATCGCCATTTACCGTAATAAATAAATTCAATTGATGGAGCATATAATTCCGGTTTTATAGCCAGTAATGCTCTGCTGTCGCCATTTACCATGCACAAACATACTTACATTAAATTATATTATATATAGAGATACAAGTATAATCCATCCTCTACTTTATAACAAAAAAATTACTTTTAAAGACAAACAACGTGACACGTAATTTATATAAATGTAAATATATATATACATATATATTCATGTTAATATGAAAGATAAAATGTCAATATCTTCAGCAACCCTCAAGTCCTGTAGAAGACAAGATTTAACTTAATAACGACTCCTAACTGCTCCTCAATGTTTTTTAGATAAATGTCAATTTAAAGTAATGTTAATGCAATTAACGCCATTGCTAATGAGTTGATAGCTTGCTGTTGCAGTCGTAGCGTTCCCTGTGTCCAAGTACTTATGTGGATGCTGGCATAGGGAGTACTAAATTCAATTATATTTATGTATAGGTAATTGTGTGTGTTTGTGTAATTATTTTGCTTAGATACTTCCCGTTCGCTGACACTTGCGGTTGATGTCAGTTGTATTAAATTAGATACCCATAAGTGAGCATAAGCACAGTGGCATAGCATTCTGATGAAAATACCCCACCATTTCCAACCTCAGTAATAGAATTAGATCATTTAATTCATTATACGATAACTTCCATTAACATCTCTTCTTATTTTCCAGCGACTTTGGCCAGTCAATGTATGATGAATTTGATTTTTTTTTGCGTAGCGTTCGACAGAATTGTGAGCTTTGAATTTCCTCAAAGCTTAAACTTTGGTACAAAGAAGGGTTCTACAATCGCAAATACCTTAAATAAATTGCCAGACACTTGACAGGACCGGGGTGAAGAGCTTTGGCTTTGCTTGGTTTTAGTGCGCAGCTCTAACCACTACACTATCCAGACGACAAAATATTCATTAATGCGCTGCTTTTTTATTCTGATTAAAGTCATAAATAAAATACATAATGATAGCATAAGTAATAACAGCTTTGAGTCATAAAACGCCATATGCTGTTGACTTGTTTGTAGTGTTCAATGTAGAGATAGTCATGTTCACGCAGGAAACAGGCAACCAAGTCACATGCATACACATGTATAAATATTTGTGAGTATGGATATGCTTTATTAGTCTAAAAATAAATGTTACTTTCTAAACCATATGGTGGCAAAAATTGTCATTACCAGGTTCTGATAAATAGCAAAAATTTTGATTGAAAATTGAAACGCTATCCTATTGTTATTGGATTCTAATGTAAATTGAAACGCTAATATATCAACAGGGCGTATGATGAACATTGGTATATATTTGAATGCTTATGTATGCATACATATATGTCACATATGAGTATCATGTTGTTTGCCTTATGCGAAAATTGCAATGGCTAAGCAATCAAAGTTGCTGGTTACGGTTGAGTTTTCATTGTATGTATAAGTGGGTTTTCCCTTTAACTGCTACGCAGAAGTTATAGTGTTTACTTGCTACAGGCTTTGTAAGTAATGAAAAGTTTCAGCCATTGTGCGCTGTTCTATAAATAGAAACCTATCCACACTCCGCGGCGCTCTCAATAGGAGCGTCATCGCCCACGCCAACGCAAACTACGCTCTTAACATACATAAATGGGTGCCAACAACAAGCTTCAACCATCAGCAACAATATGGAATGTCCTTATTTGAATCCGTTACTACGACATACTTATTAAAAAAATATATAATAAACATATTTGAACAAAAAAATCTAGCGAAGACAATGGGCAAAAAAAATATTTTGAGTAACATAAGGTAAAGCAATTAAAGAAGTCTCTAAACCTGTGTACATATATGTATGTACAATAAGGATTAAGTTACACCTTAAATTTTTTTCTGAAAATAAACACTCGGAACTGCTATTTAAGTACACAACGCTTGTAGTAGAAACATAAATATTTTGAACCATGTGTATAAAGTCGGAAAATCACCTGTTGACAGCGAGCCACATTGCTCCCTATTAACTTAGTATCTGCCACTTTACGTATATTTAATGATTTATAATCTTGCGCTGTTTCGTGTATGTTGTTTGTATATGCATAGTACTTACTAACCTTTTGTCATTAAATTGTGCCCATTGTTAGCTGCATTGATGTTTGATGTAACTTCGGAGTTCTGCACTAGCACTGAAGTGGGCACGGCCACAGCGGCCACCACGAAAAGCCCAAGTACGAAAGCCAAATTAAAAGTGTGATGTAAACATTTGCCGCAGCTCATGTTGGCTTTTTACTTTTTATTTCAAAAATCACTTGTTGTGATAAATACGAGAAAAAATTATTAAACTTTAACACTTATTTTTGCTGTGATCACTATGATTGTGGTTTTGCTATAGTCTTTGGGTTTTAGTCTTTTCTAAGTGACGATGTTAATGGCTTCGGTGCTCTGAATTAACTGATGTCTCTGCTGTAGGCGCAACAATTTTTATTGAACTGACCTCGTTTTTTCCAGTGCGGGCGTCGAAAATCGTTTTTGCTCCTGCGCCTTTGTGCACTGTCATCAGAGTGAGATTGTGAGTGTAGATATCTCTCGACTTTACAGGCGAGGGCGTCTTGCTCGAATGCAACAGTGTATGTATTGCTGCTTTCACTGATTACCGCCAACCCACAACTCTTCGACCACCCAACAACTTTTCTACGTACGTCATTGATAAGAATTTATATCCAACACGTTGCATGCGGATTCATTGCGCATGTACTTAAACATATTCCGGACTTTTTACTTATTTAAATTCACAGTGGCTTCGAGCTTTTTTTTCACTTTACTCGCTTTTCGAGCCACCCGACTTGAATTCATGTTTTCTGGCTTTTTATGAAAAACCGCCACAAATATTTACATGTACATACATACATATGTATATGCATACATATATGGTTGTTTGAATATTCTATTACTAATCTCCTCACATCAACATTCAACTTTGGAATGACCAGATTATAGATCTTCTACGATGTGGTGCTGCAGAAAATGATTTTCGTACATTTGTATGCACACATACATATGTATGTATGTACATACATTTCTGTAGGTACATACATATGTATATTGAATTATAATTCGCTAATTTTTATCCTCTCGCAACATGTAGCACAGAGTAGAATAGTCTTGTTCGCCTAATGGTTTTTGGTACACATAAGAATAATAGAGATATTATAGCGTTATAGACATATGTACATAATATATATCAAACAGATAAGGGTGACAAGACGATATTAGTTAAGAATGTAAGTCAGTCCGGTTCCACGCTCTCCGAATAGTCATTTCGTACTTAGGATCACATTAGATAAGGACATATGTGGTTAACAAATTTGTGGTGCTATATCTACTAAACATGCAGTGCACATTTTCCCCTAGTATGATGAGCATTCAGTACGAAAATAGACAAAATTTGATAATAAACTCGCTGATGAAAAAGTAATTGTCCCTTGTAAAGGCGCGTGTAAAAAATTGACAATGGCCGTTCGCTTTTAAATGTAATCATGTAACTCAGCAACTACGTAATCAATCTCAAATCAGACTACAACTTTTCAAGGCCCCGATAATAAATATGTGAACCTCAGTCCTATGGCAAAAATGTCGGTTAATCTGTGATGTATCTCAATGAAAATCAGAAACCATTTTTGTTTTGGTAATAATATTTCATGATATCAAAAAAGGATACATCGGTTCTGGTCCTCATATACATAACTATTATATAACTTTCGGTTGGTTTCTACCACAAAATCGGTTAATATGTAAGCTATCTTACAAATTACGTACTTAGTACTTCTCTACTTGTTCATTTTTCTGGCAAAACCTCTAACACACATACATACATTCTTTTAATTAATTTACCAACTAATTTAGAGTTATAGACGCGTTTAAGGTCTACTCTGTCATTTGTACCCAAAAGATGTGTTCCAAATGTAAAATTCGGTATGTATGAAAATCTGAACAATAGTATTATATGTGAATGTGTATTAATATTTAAGATACCAGTAATATTTAACTTACCAAGCCTCAATTCACACCACTAAATAGGTTCATATATGTACATACTTATGTAAATGGCGAAACCATAATTTCAATTTTTGTTTTTGGGGTTGTTAAAAACGTTACGTTCAAGTTTTCTAACAAAATTAACAGTACAGTACATAAATCTAAGCAAGTATAGTGTGGTTAGGGGGAATAGTCAGTCTATAATTCGTAAGCTACTTGTCAATATGTAATATACGAATACAAACCCATCTCGCTTAGTTCATTACTTGATTGTTATTTGTTGAGCAAGAAAAAATTAATAAAAGAAAACATCTATTAAAAGGTTCTTTATGGCATACACATATTGATGTTTTTTTTTTTTAATTTTATATGATTATATTATATATAATACGTTTTTTACAAAATAAACAAAACCTATAAATCGTCATCACTCAATGCAATTAGCTGTTAGATGTAAAATATAAGATGGTAATGTTCCATTACGTTAATTTAGAGCCGTCTAGTGTTTGAACAATGTGTTTCGATACAATTGCTGTAGCTTCACTGGCGTTCGGAATAAGAAATCGGTCCATGTCAGTTATAAGTAGTCCATCTCCATCAGGGAATCCGTATTTGAATGTGATCAAATCACGATGACGTTTCTTTGCAGTTATTTTAACTATACTTGATAGGGGACGTCGAACTATAATCTGAGCTTGCCCACGCCCAAGTTCTCGTAATACAATTAAGTGCGTCGCCGAAATTATTAAATGACTATCGTACATATACCCATTCATGTGAACTTCTTGACATCGGAACGCATTAATTATATCTGGCGACTTTAAATACTGAGTTAAACTGACAATTTCTTTAGCATCACCAGCCAATTTAGAACTGATCAAATCTGGGGAATCTTTCACTTCATTTTCGTTATAGTGGTCGTCATTCTCGTCGTCAATGCTAAATACCGGTGCTACATTACGATAACGTTTTCCATTGCGTTCAGTAGCCGAAACATGTCGATCCTGAATGGTCGACTGGCCCAAATTCGAATGGGGATTGACAGTGGCGCCATTTGATGGATTTGTAATGATATCGAAGAGCTTGTCCTTTACTTCAGAAGATTTCAACTTCATTACGGCAGAAAATCGGCTAAAGATATCGGAGGTTGGTCGTGGTTGGTCCCGTTTATCCTTAAATAAAGATTTTTTTTAATTAAAAAAGTTACACATTATTAAAATTTAACAGAATACCTCATGTGTTTGTCTTGTTCTTCCTGCATTCCTAAGTTCTACATTATTTTTAGAACAAACAATGCACTTTTTTGCATCATGATCCTCTAGACAATCTGCCATGTGGTCTCCAAAATAATCGTGAATGGACAAATAACCTCCAGTCAACAACGATACGTACTGAGTGTTCTTTTGTAAAAATGAAGCGACCACCATATGTGTATATTGATCTTCCTCCATCCGACCACTTCCCATGAAACAAAGATGCTCACCTCCCGCGTTGGAGTTTGCTTCAATTGCCTGGCGCTGTGCATTCAACAACCCTTGTACCGCCGTAGAAAATGCCAGAGGTTCTTGCAACATTAAATTACAATCAAGATGAAATGCCGTAGAAAGGTGTCCGGCATTGTATTGCTCTGCCGGACGACAATCAACCAAGAAAAAACGTACTGTGTCGGATGTATTTAATTCTAAAGATGAATTCTCCACTAATTCATAGACGGAAACTGGAAGACACAAGGCCTAAAAAATGCATACATAAACATTTGTTGTAATAACTGATTAACGACATATATAATAATATTAAACTTTTAATAATTCCTTTAATTTTAAGTAAATTCTTTAAAAAAGAAGTCTAAATTTTAGTATGTGGCTTACATGATGTTAGCTTTGTTACTTACCTGCGAAACACTGCAGGGTTCAATGTGAGGTGCCTTTTCACCTTGCGAACCATAAAGCGCTTTTAAAAAATCCGTTTTGAATGAACTAGGGGTTTTAACGGAGTAGTATTGAGCTAACGAACAAAAGTCAACTACATCATCCGGTTCCAAAGCGCAAGGCATATTTGAAAGAAATTTTATTAAATCTTCTTTTGTTGCATCTTTCATTTCTAATATTAAGTCACGCCCGTTGACAAGTATAATCAATGCCAAGAAGAAGACCATAAAGGGATCTGCATGTTGAAAATATAAATCCCACATCGAGAGAATGACGGTAAGGCTGCAGCTCGAAGCGAATAAACATTGGAACCATTGCATTGAGTACAGATCTGGTGTAATTTTTTTCGTATCTAACATTGTACATAATTCAGGATCATGATATAGTATAAGTAAGCGAAAAACATGAAACACATTGCCTTTTGGTTTGCAGCCCTTAGGTATGTATGTGTCTCTTATTGCCTCAAATAGGTTGTAGGTGTCAGATCGATTTAACTTGAGTGCCAACAAAGGTAACAATAGTTCAATCCAACCATTATCACTTTCATACAAAAAGTTTCGATTTTTGCAATAAAATGTGAGGATCGACTCCAAATCGGAAATTACTGACACTTTGTCTTCATCATCATTTCCAATTCGATCCACAATCGCTTGACAGTCTTCACGTAACGTATTTTGAAAAGGTAAATCAAAAATTTCATTGAACAACGACATTTGATCGCTTTTGTGACGTACATCGAGGCATACTTGCCAAACGTCAGGACGCAATGATTCGGGAATAGCTTTGCCTCGGCAAATAGCATATATGTCGTTAACATTACAGTCATCTAAGAGCGCTGACTCTAACTCAATAAGCCTGAAAAAAACACTTTAGTCAGCAATATGGTACGTGTAAAATTAATAAACATCAAAAATTAAAACTCTTTCAATATTATGAGTCCATTAAAACATTAAAGTCCTTAAATAGCTAATTTAGTATATGAGAACAAGCAAACATTAAGTAAAAGCAAGCAATAACATTTTTGATCCACTAATATAAGAACGGTTCCACTCATACTTCATTTTTAAAGTCAAATTTATGTGAAATACTAAAGTAGATAAGAAATTACAAATTATAAAAATTCCATTACAGCTTACCATAAATTATCATCCATTTCGTTAATTATCCGTGAATTCAACACAAAATATTTATATTTTTTATTATAAAGGTTTTTCCAATATTTTTCTACCATTTACATTGTAAAACCTTTTTTACATACGCTTAACTTTAAATTTTTTGGTCACGTATTTTATTACGAATTTAGCCTTATAATTTTTTTCAATGCTTACGAGTCAGAAAGGTTTTATTTACTTTTTATAACTTTTATCTAGATTACTTCGTTCTTTTCTGACATTTGCGGAAAATGTCAAAGAGTTGCAACCATTATTGCCAAGAGTTATGACAAATTTCTTGAAATTATAGATTATCTTTCGGAAATAATTTTTTTAAATAATTTTTTTTCGTTGTCTCGAGTTTGGTAGTCTGTCTGTAACTAAGCAATGCATTAAAGATCACGAAGCAGAGAGTCATGTATGCTCATCCAGCAAGTACTTTCATTGCACTTTCGATTAAACGATTTTCATGGTAATCGATAGCAGGTTGTAATGATCAAATGAAACGTCACGTCAGCGCCAAATCGTCGTTGGAGGCCAAGTTGTTACATTTGTTGTTTTGTGTTATTGTCTACGAATAAAGTTAAAGCTGCGTGTCACTTTCCCAAATTTTCATCAAATTTATTTAGTTTATTCTTGGTAGCATAAGAATGGTATTCTAAAGATTTCTTAGTGCTGGTAGACAATAAACTGCTTGCAGTCTATATCAGTGCATTTGCATCTGTCATTCATCAAAGCATCGATTTCGAAAACAATCCACAACAACCCGACATATTGTTAATATAAAAAAAAATCTTTTAAATGTAAGTGCAATGATGAATTGGTAAAACTTTTACATCAAGGTCGTATCGATTTGAATATGAAGTAACGCTAATTTGCCAGTTAAGTTGTGGATGCTGCTATCCAGTATATACATACATATGTACATACCCATCCAACATGTGTATATGGATATAAACATATTTCTTGAAAACAAATATTCTCCTAATCTTGAGTTTATGTGCATATTCTATCTTTCAATGGTACTAGTGGTTAATACATATTTGGTATTATTTTTATTAAGAAGTTTATATTAATAATTGGTTGCTGTTGTTCTAGCGGGTACGTACTCCCCGTTAGGATGGTAAGGGCTAGCCAAGTTGTCGTCGACGTCGGTTAAAGGAAGGCAAAAGAAACGTGCTGTATCGTCGGGGTTGAGCCAAAGATAGAGGGGTGTAAGATGAGTAGGGTTGGTAGAGTATGCAAAGAGGTGGCCAGTGTCATTCGGAGACTCATTGTACGCAGGACATATATTGAATATTTCTGGGTCTATTCTGGATAAGTAGAAGTTTAACCTGCTATAATATACAATTGTTGTGATTTATGTGAGTACCTGCCGGCGACGGCCTAACCTTTCTTTGTTTTCTATGCAGCGCATAGATCAATAAAATTGTTTTTGTAAATTACCACCTTGCTCGGGTTCGATGCCGATCTAAAACTTCTGCCGTACTTTAGGTTGCACTTGGCCGCAGTGTGACTCCACACTGGGTTGAATTTTTCAACCCTTCCTGCCTTTAGGTTTCAACCACACTTACCACAAATCTCCACAAAGCAGATTGGAGTAAACTCCAAGGGCTAACTGCTCCAAATGATATCAGGATAAAGTCTCTGGTAAAACCTTGCAGCTCTTGATACTACCTGAAAGATGCTCTTAGATGATGTTAATATATTGATTATTGTATTTTTAATATTTGATTATATTTTCTTATCAGACTGTTTTAAATTATATAGATGAAAAGTCGGCCCACAGGCAGGAATAGTGTAGTTTCAGAGTGGGAAGACAATATTATCTTCGATGCTGATGATCCAGATTTCTATAGTGCATCACCCAACGCTGAAAATCAGCAAATCGTTCTCAGCAAAAGGACGCTGACTCTAATGGCTCAGACACCTATTGTAGGATGTTTAGACAACTCCAACAACAAGTTAAATGCAGTGAACATAAAAGGTAATTTTACTCATCAAACCACAATTTCTAAAACGTTAAATTAGTAATGATCATGGGAAATTCATATATACAATATATAATTTTGTAAATATCATACACTATACATATACGTACATATATGTTATAAAGGGTGATTTTTTAAGAGCTTGATAACTTTTTAAAAAAAAGAAACGCATAAAATTTGCAAAATCTCATCGGTTCTTTATTTGAAACGTTAGATTGGTTCATGACATTTACTTTTTGAAGATAATTTCATTTAAATGTTGACCGCGGCTGCGTCTTAGGTGGTCCATTCGGAAAGTCCAATTTTGGGCAACTTTTTCGAGCATTTCGGCCGGAATAGCCCGAATTTCTTCGGAAATGTTGTCTTCCAAAGCTGGAATAGTTGCTGGCTTATTTCTGTAGACTTTAGACTTGACGTAGCCCCACAAAAAATAGTCTAAAGGCGTTAAATCGCATGATCTTGGTGGCCAACTTACGGGTCCATTTCTTGAGATGAATTGTTGTCCGAAGTTTTCCCTCAAAATGGCCATAGAATCGCGAGCTGTGTGGCATGTAGCGCCATCTTGTTGAAACCACATGTCAACCAAGTTCAGTTCTTCCATTTTTGGCAACAAAAAGTTTGTTAGCATCGAACGATAGCAATCGCCATTCACCGTAACGTTGCGTCCAACAGCATCTTTGAAAAAATACGGTCCAATGATTCCACCAGCGTACAAACCACACCAAACAGTGCATTTTTCGGGATGCATGGGCAGTTCTTGAACGGCTTCTGGTTGCTCTTCACCCCAAATGCGGCAATTTTGCTTATTTACGTAGCCATTCAACCAGAAATGAGCCTCATCGCTGAACAAAATTTGTCGATAAACACATTTCGAACCGAACACTGATTTTGGTAATAAAATTCAATGATTTGCAAGCGTTGCTCGTTAGTAAGTCTATTCATGATGAAATGTCAAAGCATACTGAGCATCTTTCTCTTTGACACCATGTCTGAAATCCCACGTGATCTGTCAAATACTAATGCATGAAAATCCTAACCTCAAAAAAATCACCCGTTATAATATAATTATTTAACATTGCCTAAAGTGTATAAAAAATCAGATTCGCACAAGAATTGTTAAAGTTACTGTTATTTAAAAAAAATTTAATTTGTAAGATTTTTCTTAGCAGATATATGCACATCTTATATATAAAAATGAAATACTATTTCATTTTCTGCCCCAACAACATCCGAAACACAGGACGGAAAGACGTGAAAATATTTAGCTCTGTACCATCTAGGTGGTAAATTGATAATTTTAGAGTTTTAGAAAGAGTTTTATGGGAGCTGGTGTAGAAATTGGACAATGGGCGTGGCACCTTTTTACATATATAACTCAATTTAAATGATAATCCTTCTCTTGTAATAGTATGTCTGTAAAAAATGGGTTGAATTGGCCCAATACTACTTAATGTTATCCCACTGCAAATAAGAGAGCGCATTTTTCTCATAACAGTGTTTCTTTGTGCCTAAAATAAATAAATTAGAGCGAAAACTTGACTCGGGTTTCATCCGACCAAGGACTGTTTTTTCGGCGATCTAGCCCCGTTTGGATCGCTGAGTACTTTGTTATCTTCCGTTCCCTCGACGTTCGGGTCTACGTAACCGGAACGGACTCGGATTTTTATCCGGCCAAGGACTGTCAACTTAACAGAATTTTGCCGCTACAACGACAACAACCTAGTCATCTTGCAGCAGGGTTGCTTCGTATCCGCCTGACTCGGGCTGGATTGAGTCCAACCCGGACCAGGTCTTCAACCTTTCGCTGGTCACTCTTCAAATACCCGATGGTTGGCAAATCGTAAGAGTAGTCACACTACTAAAACCTGATAAACCCGCCAACAAAGAGTAGTCCTATCGCCCGATAACTCTCCGACTTTCAAAATTAAAAATTTGTCTGACTGTCAATAACCCTAAGATTTTAGGGGTGATCCTTGACAGCCTATGCTCTTTAATTACTCGTATGATCGTGATTATTGTGAAAGTATAGAGCCGCAAAATTATCCTCCAGTCGCATGCCGGCAACACATGGGGAAGAGACAAAGAAACGTTGTTGACAACATACAAGGCAATATGCCTGCCGGTCCTTAACAACGCCGTACCAATACGATCGCCGAGATGCAGTGAAACGCAGACGAGGAAGTATCAAACATGTCAGAAAACAGCACTCCGGACTATAACGGGATGCCTCTTGATGTCTCTGATCGAACATCTACACTAGGGTGCTTCAAAAAAAATTGAATTTTTTTCAACTCTTATCCCCTCAAACGTTAGTGATTGACAAACAAAAAATCCTCCATCAAACCAGGCGCTGTAGCTTAACTCTAAGGGGTCGCTATTTTTTTTTTAGGTTCCCATACATAAGAGTTGAAAAAAAAAATCAAAATTTTGTTTGAAGCACCCTAATGTACACAATGAGGTCTATCAGTTAAGCAGCATAATGAACTCCTCTTCAAGCAGTTTTTGCTGAGGTGTTTTCGTAGAACTACGCCGACCAGATTTCGAACGTAACTAGCTTCAGACATGCACTAACCGTAATTCACAGTGGAGCCATAGACACCTTCACCGACTTCCGACTTGTATTGACTAACGTATTTGATAATCTAAAAAAATAGATGAATTCAGTTCATTTCATTATTTCCTTATATTAGCCAGCACAAGTACTTAAATATTTATCTAAGGCGTGTATAGTTAAAGATATTTTCAAAAAATATTTATAATGTATAATAACTTTCGTGTATTCGAAAGGTGTGTACATAAATTTTAACGAATGCACTCAAGAGTAAACAATATGAACATTAATGTAAGTAAGTTGTGAGTTAATAACTTTCGATTACTATTTTTATATCAATTTCCTTTTGTGGTGGTTTCTGTATCTATTGTTATAAATATATAAGTACCGATTCTTCAGTTGCGAGAAGTGTCTGACTACCCACTCGAACTTATTTCAAATTTGAGATCAAATACTTGAACCTATTTTAAAGGTACACAAGAATGCTAATGTGTTTACTCTGTATATATATGCAATTACTATTGGTTTAGCCTCTATTTCTTTGCTTATACAAATGAAAAATGTGTGCAATTATGTTAGTACGGTGTTAGTATCACCGTCAAGAATTCGCCTTGGAGTCATCTCACAAAACCTAGAGCCTAATTCTTGTTCAAAAATTACGATTCTAGCAATGAAATAAAGACGCCAACAAGAAAAATCAAAATAATGGTTTTAATTAAACTCAAACCAAATATGCCACATATGATTTCTATATGCATTTGAATATTACCATTTTGTTAGTGCAGGCTCCGTCTGGCAAAGAACGTATTTTTACTCAAGTTATCGCTAGCGCCAACAAACGAATAGACAAGTATTGCGAAATCATTTTGTCCAATACAAAGGTGCGATAACCAATTTACTAACCGCTCAATTTCCACTTGTAAAAACCGTCGCAAATACAAAAGATGTTTGTCTATCTACAGAAGAATTTCTCACACTCGTCCCACTCAGACATTTCAAATGTTCGTAATTATACATATAGTACATACATATGTGCACATACAATTATATATAAATATGGAAATATGTGCATATGTACGGAGGCGAGACTAAAATATGACGAAATCAGTCAAAAAATTCCGTTCTTATTCTCAAGTACAGGATAGCTCATGAACTTGGTTCGACTCATACAATGTACTCGTATGTACGAGGTTTTTTAACAGCGCCTAGAGCAATGTGAGACCACAAGTCAAAGCTACAAAAATATATTAGTATCATAAAAGTGACTTTACCATAAAAAAAAAAAAATTAGTGCACAAACGTAAATATAGACAGACATTTATACGTAAAAATCACGTGAAGAAAATCAGAAGCAGAGTTTATTTTTAATTTTCATATAAGTAGGCATGTGTACATACATACATATGTACATATGTGTTTAAATAGAATTTGTTAGCTAAAAATAGATTCTTTAAAAAATCTATTTTCACTTTGGTATTTTATGAATGTTGGTACAAATATAATGTATTATTTAAGTTGAGGAAATCATGAGTTCAAAAGGGTGGTTATACACAATTCGTAAGAGGCTTCCGCACAGGTTATACGACAGTAGTCAGTCGAGTCTCCTCAAACAGAGCAGACCCGTATTTTCATCCGGCCAAGGAAGGTGTTCTATCTAAATTACGCCAGGAATGTTTTTTGTCGCTACAACAACAAATTGAGTAGACGTACAAGAGACAGTGTTATGGGCGAAAAACAATACTCAAAATGATTTTGTATAAATGTAAAATGAAGTTGATTGATATAGCTGACAGCACGTCCTACATGTCACATATAGTTTATAATATATATACATTTGTTAGTCAGGTCAAAAACTCTGTCATATATTAATATAAGTATGTAGGTCGGTGTTAAAATGAAATGAAATGCGAGTTCGAATTGCTTCCGCATCCACCATTTTCTTCAGATATGACCCTAAAAAACTGGTAAAATGCAATACGTTACCGACGTTATATGAAACAACCATTTTATGTTCAGAATTATTTTTTTGTGTAAAATTCACCATTCTTCATCATAAAAACATGGCTTATGTAGTAAATGTAGAATTTACTTTTATTATATAATCTTATTAATTTAAATATGTTTATTATATATGGTCCTAAATTAAAATAAATTCGCGTACAAAAAATAAGTTTCAGACGAAAGATTCATGAGGGAATACATACGTACCATATGTAACGACTTACGTGCGCGCTTTCATATTTAAATCAATCAAGTCTTGATATTCGATAACTCAAATATAAATATTTTTATTTTGACGAGAAGTATAATATTGCAAGGAAAATTTTAGAATCGCACCAGACAGTGCTGCTATAATGTACATAAAAACGTGCATACATATCTTCACCTGAAATGCAAAATAACGTAACAATATTTTCGGAAATTTACAGAGGCATGAATGAAACACCAAATAAAATGGAACATGAGTAAAAAAAATTTATTATTGGTTAAAACTGGTTTATATCTGAGTGCAGAACCTGAAAATGTTGAACATACGTAATATTATGTATGTAGTTTGAAGTAGTGAAGCGTAATCAATAAGACACTCAATTTCGATTTTTTTGATGACACGTTATTTTGCATTTCAGGTGACGATATATTCAATACAAGTATGACAATACGTTTTTACCGCATAACATTATTTAACGCTTATCGAAACGCCCCTAATGTACACCTACATATGTCTATAAAAATAGCAGTGCTCATTACGAGGTAAAAAAATAATAGTTCTCATAAATAAACCCAATGCAACTTTAAAATCGAATTCTACGATACAAAAAAATTCATTGTAAAATATATATCAGACATCAAAACGTGTGTTCATAAAAGTATCAGTGATACAACATCTTATTCGTATTTCTAAAGTTTTGAAAACACTTCTGTGGAACAAATATTGTTTTTGATTATGTAAATATACAGATATTTCGACACACGCTGGCATGGTCCATTATGTCTTAGCGGCAGTAAACGCTTTTGCTTAACGCTATATATTAATTTTCAAACAACGAATAGTAAAGAGACAACTATTTTTACAAACACGAATTAACACCCATTTTCTAGTTTTAAATAGCAGTATTATTTATACATACATACCGTGCTGAAATGAATATTTGCACTATTATAGGGTCTGTCATTAATATATCAAAAACTCTAATTTCACCTAGTTAGTTTTTAATGAACAAATAAACCTAGCTAATAAGGACTTAATAAAAAACCTTTCCGTCTCTATAAGCAATAATAGATACTTCTATTTTAATATTATGTAGTAGAATGACATTTGATTGAATTAGTGGTCGCATAATTTTTTGTGGTGCTTGCAATAAGGTCCCAATTTCGTGCATTGAATAAGTGATATAATGTTTGCTGCATACTTTTCAACGACTTTGTTAAATAGACTTTAAAGTGGGATTGAAATTCCGCTTGACTTTGTGCATGCTTGGAAAATCACCCGATTCTTCAAATATCGAATTGAGAAAAAAATCGAATAGCATGATAACAGATTTGGAAACTATCATTTTTTTTAGGAAGAATTATGGAAATATTGGGAAGTAAACGATAATGGACAAACTGATTGAAAAGTAAATTAAACCTCACCTCAAATTCGAAAATAAGAATGTGTTTCCCAGCAGAGACTACTAGCATACATACATATGTATGTGTGCATATACGTATATACATACATACATAATATTTATATGCACATACGTATTAATTATTCTTGACTTTCAATGAATCGTAATTGCATTCCTCAAATCGATTCGAAGCAATGTAATGTCATCAGAGGTGTGCGATTCGAACACCACGTTTGAAAATGTTTCTGTTCATTTATACAATAAAATACTGTAAGTAAATACACACGAGATTAAAATTTTTAAGTTTTCTTTAACTTTGATAAATAAATAAATAACGGAGTGCTCAAATTCAATGCAAAAGTTCTTACGCGAATGTGTTGGTGCATAATAGGATAGCGAAGCGGATGTTGTGATTACCTGAGTTGCTCATACAATATCGCAATATTTTGTAGATATCTAAATGATAAGTGTCAAAATTAAATAGAATTCGTCGTATGGCTAACTCTGATTCATTCATTCATAAGAAAAAGAAACATATATGTATAAACGCATGTGTAGACAAATCATTTGTATAATAATCTAAAATTGTAAAATGTGACATGTGTATTTACATAAGTACTTATACATACATATATTGTAGTTATTGTATGCACAATTATGATGATACGGGCATGGTGGACGATTCGAAATGTGCTGCGGAATGATTTGGCATGCGAGTGGCGTGGTTTATTAGTGTCTGCTCTTGTGGCACTCTCCCTCTGTTATAAATTATGTATGACTTTTGCTGTAGGCTCTTATCAGCGTACAATGTCGACCTAAGTTTGTTTATTATTTCATTTATTGGCGATTGTTACTGCGCCTCCTTTTCGTAATAACATTCAACAGTGAAATGAATTCCAAAGCTTACTAAACACAACAGCTATACAAAAATCCCAAGAAATAATCCCCATACATAAAAAACAAATATTAATGAATTTGAATTTAGTGCCATCATGCTAGTCACGCGTGTCCACACACTACAACAAATCAAAATTAACTTTCCGCCAATACACATGTACATACATATATAAAATATCAGCGATCTTTTGTTGCTTTGCTTTTGAATTTATCACACACTGCTTCGTGTTTGGATCGGTTTTAGTATTTCTCTCTGCTTGCCTACGTATTTATTCACAGGGCTTATTAACGCGACTCATAAGCTTATAAAATAACCGATCACTCATACCACACGTCTGTCGCCTGCATTTCCTTACATCGGGCCATCGCTCGCCACTGCTACTATATGCACTTATGATACACACATCTACATACATTATTTACAGCCGACGCTCACACACAAACAAAATTTGCGAATTTGGAAACTTGTGTGCAGTCAGGCGTACGTGTGTTATATGTGCATGTATTCGCTAAATACGTACATATATACGGGCATATGGGTATATGGGTGTACGAGCGCAGCGTAACCAGCTGTAGACCAAGACTGCGTTGTCAGGCGAAATTTCATAAAAGTCAGCCGCACGCAACATATGATTTCAGTCTTTTGAGTTGGGTCGTGTTGTCGCGCTTGTTAGCTGGCGAGGAATATAAAGACAGCAATAGAACCAAAATCAATTGAGTCAAGAAACATAGACTTTAAATTAGTTTAAGAGGACTGAAAAAGTTAAGAAACTGTTCATCCAAAATAACAGTAATGTTTAATATTTGTGCAATCGAAGTATGGTGAATTAAGAAAAGAACTGTTTTTTACGAAATTCGTTTTTGATTATTGTGTTAGTTATAAAAATATCTTGTCATAAGCGAAAATTTCGTGTCAACAACGTAAACGCTGCAGTTAATAAACACTGTATCCATCATATTTAAATAAAAAACCATCAAAAGTGTAACAATTCGTATCCATTTTGAAATCCAAACTCGTAATTGTGAGTATTAATTTGTACATAACAGTGCAAGTATTTTCTTATATAAAGCGTCGATAATTTATATGTAAAAAGCTAACAATCATATACGGCTGAAATCAGTAAGAAAACTAAAATTAATACAAATAAATATACATTATTAGATTACAGTCACACACTTTTAAGCGACTCAACCTCCGCGAATTCTATGAACACAAATGAATGCATATGTACATATGTATGTATGTATGTATGTATGTGACTTTGAACGCGCTGAACTGGTATTCAGTTCTAAATGGAAATGAGTGAATAATACCCATGCAATATGTGAGAGTACATACTACTTGTAGTTACATATGAATGACCAAATGCGCAACAGTTTCAGTCATTAAACATTTAACTGCGTAC
>NC_064303.1:114867687-114892687 GCF_023373825.1 Bactrocera dorsalis
TCGACTTTCACAGAAATACGCCTAAAACTATAAAGAACGACGTATGTAACCCCTTAAATTACTTAATGGCAGATTTTTTGAAGATTTGCCCATATAGTACATAAGTACATACATCTGTAAAAGCAAATTTTAGTAGTAGTTTAACCTTCTACCTATGAACATATGTATGCACATATGTATATAGTTGGATAATAGTGACAAATACATGTAGTGCACGTAGTCGAATGTAATGATAGCAAACCAAATGTTTAGCTTTGTTTATGAAAAATCAAAATTCGATTTTTGTAAAACAAGGGTCCACCAAAAAAAAATAATAATAACGTGCATAGAAAAGGTAAGTGATTGATTTATTTGATTTAAAAAGACAAAATAATAACAAACAACATACATACCTATGAATACATATACACTTGTACATTTCATTTATTGTTAGCACTTAGAAAAACTTAAAATTATATTTTAGTAACAACACATAAGCAATAAGAAAAAATAACTACATAAAGGTAAAGCGAAATATCGTCGGATTGGAGGAAATTACAAGTGTTTAGTTAGTGCAATTATTAATAGGTATTCATTTAGTATTCACACAATGAAGTTGTATTTAGCCACTGATAAACTGCGGTAGTATTAAAGATAAACAATTTGAATCATACAAGCATGTACATTTGTATGTACTCATTATGGGCAGAACTCTTAAATGGGAACTTATATTATATTATTTATAATTACAGAAAACTCCTTTGTGCGAATACTCTGGAATGTGTATATATACATCCACATACATATCGTCATCTAAAATGCAAAATAACGTATGATCAAAAAATTCGAAATTGAGTGTTTCATTGATTACCCACTACTTCAAATTACATACATATACATAAGTACATATGTATGTCCAACATTTTTAGATTCTACTATCAGATATAACCCTGTTTTAACCAATATTAAATTTTGTTTTCACTCATCTTCCATTTTATATCGTGTTCTATTCTTTCCCCTGTAAATTTCCGAAAACGTTGTTACATTATTTTACATTTTAGGTGACGATAGGTACATTTAAAATTTTTGGGGTCTCAGTCGCATAGACATATTTGGAATAATGGTCAAGCATGTACATTTATATTTCTTCCCAGCTTTCATGATCCATATATGTAAGATGTAAAATAGCATACCTGCATGGAATATTGCGATTTAGGCGCGGCAACGACCGGCTTGATTGACAAAGATTTGCGCTGTATGAGAAAATAATTTAATTTCGTTTCTGTTAATTGATTCGATTAGTTTGGTTAATTGTCAGATCTTATGGTTATAAGTTATGAAAAGAAATATTAAAAAAAAATATTTCTTTAAATTTAAGAGAAATTTAAATTGAATAAACATCAGCCAGTGAGAACTCGGTTTTAATGTTTTGTTCATAAACGCCAACAGAAGTTCATCATAACGTCTTATTTATACCTGAGCATTCATGCGCAAGCGAGATGTATTTGTTGTTGCGATGCTGTTTATAGTACCAATTGAGTTGAGAGATTCTCGAGAGCCTGTTCGGGATAGACGAGACTTTTTGGATGACGGCGAAAGTGATACTTTGGCAATCGGCACGAACACTCCATATTTCGGCTTACATTCGAAATACCTGCGTAATTAGGGTATAAGTACATATATATTTTGTTCAGGAAGTCAGACAATTTTTAATTGTTAATTAAAAGATATATTTTCAGAAAAAATACGTGATTATGGAAAAAATTCTAATCTTGTTAAGCAATACTTTATTTACAACTTACTTTATACCATCGACAGAGCCATCATTTTTACCAGAAGGCTCGTCTAATTCCACACCACACCAATTGCCTGAAGCGAACTGCGTTTCACCCAAATAGCGCAATATACCTGGACGACTACCGAAGCCAGACGACACAATAATGCGATCGCCAACTGCCAAGCCATTTTCTTGGTTATGAAATGCAATAAAAAATTATAATTAAATGAAAATGTTAAAATGAATCTTCAATGTCAGAGAATGTACACATACTTCCCGGGCTGCGTAGAAATGAACTGCGTATGCTGGCAGTTGGTGACACCGTACGTGAACGTTCAGGAGACATTTTTGCAAGTGGCGAGGTCGGCGTATTTGCCCCAGAAAGTGGTGTCAATGTGAGACGTGTTAAGCGCGAGAAAATACCCCGCCTTGGTTCGCACTGGAAATAACGTTTGCCAGCGACGCATCCGTCATTTTTACCTTAAATAAGTATACGCAGTGTGTCACTGAAATGACTCTTCTCGTCCGATGAATACTTACCATTCGGTTCATCCAATACAATCCCAGCCCAATCCCCAGGGGCAAAATGAGTCTCGCCAATGTAAGCAATTTGTCCGGGGCGAATACCGCCTACCCATACCTTCTGACCAATTATAAACTGTTCTGTATCTTGTGTTAGAACGGCACCATGATCTGAAGAAGAAAAAGTGGACCAATTCAAGGACAATTGAACAACTGACGAAATACACAACCGTGTTGCATTTTGGCCATTTTCTTGCAAATAACAACTAAATATGTATGTAAATTCTAATGATTGTTACATACACAACGTTTTACCAGATTTAAAAAACAACATTCAATTTTATGTTCTCATACATATCCATATCCTACATATACTTATATGAAAGTTTTAGAAAATTCGCCTCTTAAATGAGAATTGACAATTGTTGTGTCACCAAATGTTGTATTTATCCTTGTATTGTAAAGAACGGTAAAACTTGTATGACCACAGTAATCTCGTCAGTGATAAAATGATCGACAGTTGTTGCGAAAAGAAATGCAGTATATGTAGATATGTACATATGTACATACATACATATGTGTCTGAGTCTATGCATAGTGATTATACGTACACATTTTAAAAACTTTCCTATCATTTTCTTCAATTGCAAGCCAGATTATCACTTATTTTATTTCAAGGCTAAACATTCAGCGTGTACAGCGAACAACGAGCGGAACTAACTGTTCTGGTGCATCAATGCATTTGAGTTGGAAGCGGCCAAATTGAAAAAACTCTACCCGTAGAGAAAATATGAGCAATAGCAAGCTGAATAGCATTGTGACCCTACATACATGTGCAAGCTAGTAAGTGTATGTCCCATGGAATACATACATATGTATGCGTGACTATACTTATTTTGCCCATTGGAACAACGAAGAGGTGAGGGTGTTGCAAATCGAATTTTCCAGCAATATATACATGCATAAATAGATAATTGAATGTATGTAAGCATGAATGTGGAGCGGGTGTGTATAAACGTGTAGAGATCAATTGATCACGAATCCACTCTCAACATTTGGTACATACTTACACATCGCTCTCCATATAAGTATATACATATGTATGTATGTACATACGAACGAGCCTCTATATGTACAATATAATTATGTATGTATACACAAATAACTATGGCGTTCTAATTACGCCATTGCACAACAAATATCGCCAATCTCCGATACAATATCTAAACAGATGGGCGACGGGTGCTGCGGTGTATACCGCCTTCATGAAATGTGTTCAAAATCATCAGAAAGTGTTGAAAATAATAATTGGTATTGATTCCTGCACCTGCCTCAAAACCGCACACGGCAACTAAATAATTCCAATTCGATCAAGCTCCGAAGTTGGACTGTGAAATCAGAGCGTTAGAAGGACAATATTTCTGTATTTTCTCTTTAAATATACCTTTTACTTCTATTATTTAGAAACTTGGCACACTTACAGAAACATTTTTAACCAAGTAATGATTCATACTGGTTGATTTGGTGTCAACTTCAGCTAAACAAATACAAGTTGTTATGCTAAAGCGACAACCGAACCAATACCAGTTTTTTAATGCATGCGCTTTACCCAATTAAGGCATCAACAAGTAGCACACATCTGATGCATCAAATGCAAATGCGATGTGAAGGCACCTACACCCGCGCTGCGTTACTTTAGCATTGGCATTGCAGTGGCGTAGCGGTGGAGTAACCGACACATACGAGTACTTACATAATTGCAAAAAAGCACTGAACGCATACATTAAACTCGCCTTCATTGCCGAATCATAACTGCAAAATGCGCACTATTTATTTGCACACCCATCACCGACAAAGCCCCAACAGAATATTGCAAGAGTATAAGATGTTAAATACAAGTAGATTTTTATGGTATGTGAATGGTATATAGTGTATAGTAATTTGAATTCTTATGTATTTTGTGAACTTTTAATATTTGTTTGTTTACTAATATATAAAAGTTAGTACGGACTAGGCCTCTGTCAAGGGAGTTAAGTGATCCATATAATTTTCAAAATAATTTTCAAAATATATGTATGAAACAGTTAGTAGGCGAACTGCTTACCTGAACTGCGGCGGCGCCCGGTGGCTTCAAGATACAAATCGACTTTCAACGCAAAGCACAGAAACAACAACGAGGACAAACAGTGAATTACAAAAGCAAGAAAACAAAAGAAAAATATAAAGAAAAGATAAAAACACAAAATGAAAATCGTGAGAAACATATGTACGATGTGTATGTGCAAAAATATAAACATTTTAAACTTACGTATACATGTATATACAGATATCTTGTAAGTGAGCATTGAGCGGTCGCTCGATATGAAGAAAATCACGACCAATACTTGTAACACTCACCGACAAAATATTTTTGACGGAGATATATTAACTTACAAGAGGTGTGGTGATCACCATCCCCAGATTTCAGGGATGTCGCAGTAGTTTTAGCTGAATTACGTGACGATAAGTACTGATCCATTTCAGGGGAAAGTGAGGACCGTGTAAAGCGCTTCACAGTCTCCTGGTACAAATCTGTCGAACGTTGAGTAATAAGTAGAAGCAGATACATACATAGGCAAATAAGTACACATGCTTGTATGTATGTATGTTAGTAGAAGTAGTTGCATGAACCGGCCACATCATTTTGACATTTCACATCGGTACCAATTTATTCAAATAGATCACATTTGCCAACATAAGGTTAATATTTATGAATGTAAGTGTGTATGTACGAATGTGTTAGGTGGCGTTACGAGATCGACCGTGCCAGAAACGTTCAGGTCGCATAACATTCGTGCCAAAACAAACGAAAAGAATTAAATATTTAGATGGGGCGTAAAATAAAATATGCACTTTTCTATGTAGCAGTAAACTTATCTGGCTAACTGGTTACTTGGTTTATTTTGCGCAAACACACCTGAATATCGTTACCAAATACACTAACAATAATTGAAAGAATTAGTTGATGTGTTTTTGGTTAATATTTAAGCAAGCGACATTAAAGTATAATTCTTATGTTGGATATTAGTGTATTTAGTAAAATAGTACTCCTTAAAGTTTTTAAAAAATTGTGGAACTCAAAGCTTTTGCTTAGTTACAAAAAACATTAATATCTTTTTGCAAATATGACATCTACATATGTACATATATATGTAGGTGTACACAAATATATAAACTAGACCTTTTATTGCACACATTTCTTGTCTGAAAATAACTTTTACTGGGAAACTTTTAAATTAAATGTCATAATGTTAGCTTCTAATAGAACCATATAAACATTTTGCATTGGCGAACGGCTCACATGAGAAATAACAAAGCCAGTTCATAAAGGTGAGAAAAACGGTAAAACCGGTATAATGCGAATTAAAAGGCACTGTTTCGCTGAATCGCACAGCGACCATATCTCAAAAAACGTAACATAACGAAAACAAGAGAAGTTAGACATACTCGCACTATGTACATATGTATGTATGTGTAGTATATGCACACATGTCCAATTTACAACTGAGACCTTGGGCATTTTTATTTTCCGTTTATGAATTTAAAGTCGTATAAGTTACACGTCGTTCTGAGTTACACGTATAGGAAGGAAAAAAAGGCTGTGAACTCACACCTAACCTCACCTAATACCATGTTTAGACCGAAAATTTAAAAGATTAGATTACATTTAATCATTTCATAACCCAACAGTGTTCTCACTGCCGTTAGAATGATCAAAAAACAGCTGTTATTGTCATTCATGAAGGCACATCGCTTAATATTTATCAAAAGAAAAGATTGTCATATAGTATTTTGAAATAAAAGCCGTCATTTTTCAAATGTTTTCCATATAATAGAAATAGTGAATGCATTTTTTCATTTGTTAAGTCGATTTTCAGGTGAAATTAGATTCATTGCTATAAAATAAATGTGTTTGTTTACATTTTTTTCCCTTTGTAGTGTCTAAATCAGCTGTGATAATGTAACAGATTTCCAATGCTGACAAGTAGATGGCGCAAAATCAGAGTCGCACAGAGAGATTTTGCGTGGATCAGTTTCAAATCATTTCAATTAAGTGATTTGGAACTGTCATTTTTGTATGGCGAAATCTTGGTAAATTTATAAGATTAGTGGGATAAACCACTCAACAGCCGAAATCGTGTGATTAAGTGTCGGTCTGAACATAGTATAACAGCACTCAGCAATCAACACGGTGCAGTAAATCAGGCACAAAATGTCCTAAGATCTGTTATATTGGCCTTGTTTAACAAGTGGCAACAAGCTAAGGCTAGCAGAATTTCCTTTTGTATCCGCCGTCATCACTTTATCATGTTGAAGTAACAACATTTAATGCTGTTGCCTCTATTGAGTGTCAGATTAACAAGCTGCAACTTGTTCATTTTGGGATTAGATACATGGGTCAGTGACTGTCTGTTTTTATTACTGTTTATATACTGGAATATATTTAAAAGCACATTAATCGATTAAGAAACATTTTTCATTAATTAAATGATCATGTTCTGTCAGATACGATTTGTAGATTAGTTATAAACACTTTAGCCAACCTTTAAATAACATCCTATGGGCGTTACGACGTCTATTTGGACTAGTGGATAGACATAATTACGCGCACGTATGTATATACACTGCGCGACACCAGGTTAGTACATCTTCATCAGCCTAATACAATAGCTTCTAATTTTTTCTATAAATTTTTAGCTATTTTATTGTTTTCTGACTTTTTCATTTTTATATGAACAATCACAGGTTAAGAAAACAAGCGATAAGAGTGTACCGTTATATAAGTACATTTTTTCTACTTTCTGTTCCATATTTTTGCGTCATCAGGTTAACTAATGCGATTCGATTTGAATTTATCTTCGGAGTTTGAATACGTATTGATACCAACTTTTTGTATTGCTTAAATGCTCTCTTTTTACTTTAATATAACTAAAATGGATATCGTTTAAAGCTCAAAATATATCAAAACAGTTGTCAGAAGTCGAAAAGTTATATACAATTTCTTGAGTAATAAGTCGGAGTATGGTTGTTTATAAAGGCGGTATCAAAAAAGTTATTTCCGATGTTAACAAGTGAGCAATTTGGCCAACATCTGGCCAAATGCTGGTGTTAAAGTGAGCTTATCCACCACTTAAGGTTCCCCGAAATGAAAAAGATGTACAGGAGCTGCGTGCGAAGTGCAACTTCATACTGAGGGTGTATAATCATCAGACACCAATGTAATAGAAAAGGTGTGAGGATGATTGGCTCGGAAAGTTTTCGAGTCTAGTCGACAGTATTCTACTAAAAAAAGGTACATATTAGTTGAAGGTATTAAAAAGTCTTGATAAATGAATTTTCTTGAATTATATTGGAAAATTTTACAAGTCGCCACCCAATTGAATCTTTGAGGTCATTCTCAACTAGGCGGGATCGACTCATTATTAAAATAATATTCAAATATTAAAATTAGTTAGGGCATAAGTTAAAATTATGTCCTTTCTTAAAAATGTTAAAGAACATTTAAAGATGTAATTTGTGTTGATGACCAAATTTGAATCTTTAATTTTTTTTGATGCTGAAAAAAACACACTATAAAATATAATATAAAAATTGAAGCTTTTTTAAACTTGTCAGAAATTTTCCTAAACTATTTATACCTGAAGTGTGCAAGTCAGTTGAAGCGCAGTGTATATTAAATACAACGATAGAAAAAGAATTATATGATGACAAATCACATAGTTGCTGCAGCTTTATTTGAAAAATTTGTGGCGCAGTATGAAAGCCCACACATTGGTCAATTAGCTACAAATATACTACATATGTATGTATATACTATACGTACATTCGTACAATGTGGGTACGAATGTAGACTTATGGCAACGAAATTTTATAAATAAAAGCTATTATATACTTATTTAATTAAATAGTACTTAAATGTCCCAACTTGGGACTAATGAGAAAGCTGAACATTTCCACAAATAAAGAATAAGCATACAAGTATGAAGTATTCTACTTGGCTTCACATAAAATTGCTTTTTTGAAGTACTGGCGCTTTGATAGATAGCAGATTAACTGAAATTGTTGTGTTTATCTCATCGATTCACTAATACTCGTAGAAAGCACGAATTTTAGAAAAACAGATAAGAAAAGATGAGAACAATATTCAATCAGATTGATAAAACTTGCACTTTTCGACATCAACAATTTAGTTCACTCAAACATACAAATCGTCAATTACAATGCAAAATAGCGTAGCTTTACTTTTCATAACTTTACAGGAGAAACGAGATAAATATAAGCATAATATATGAACTACTTATATTGAAACAAAGTTATAAATTTGGTTATAAGTTATAAAAAAACTAGCCAGAGTTATAGTACATATGCAATTAGTATATATTTAAGAAATGTTTTCCATGTTAGCTAGTGCATATTTTGAGAACTGTTACTCTAATTTAATATATTATCCAAATATAGAGTAAAATTGCTTAAAAACTCTTTTCTTGTTCTATATAATGAAAAAATTAAAATTTATATAGGTTAGTTATTTAAATATGTATATTAGGAGTTACAGTGCAATAATAAACTGAAATATGAGAAAATATAAAGGACCGTGCAAGGTATCAAGCATTTGAAATAATTTAAGAAGTCATATGGTGTTATGAATACCTGTTTTTTATAAAAAGATACAAGAAAAACGTTTGCAATACTGTACCTGTGTATGCTGAGTTAATAGAGCTCAAATTGCCATCGCTTTCACGACTCATGCTTTTTGAATCTGTAAAATAAAATTAAAAAAAAAAAATGAAAGAGCATGGCGCAGGCAAATAAGGATAAATTAAAATGCGGGATAATGCGGGAAATTAAAAAATTATCAAGCACAACGGTAAATTGTCAAACAAAAACTAATTAATAAATTTAATTTAATAAAGTAAGCTCTGGAGTAACCAAAAAATGTAAAACATATTAAGATTAAAAAAAAAAATTAAATATTGTACCAATTTGAAAACTCGCATTTGATGTACATAAAATACATTTATGTATACATAATTATTAGTTTTGCATAGCTTAAAGTTCTCAGACTGTTCTGTTACACTTTATGTTAACGTGTTTGTACAGAACGCAACTAAACAATATGGCATTGTATGTTGTTAACAGAAAGAACTTGTGTTATAAATATATTGTATAAACCGAATTCGTAAAGAAGGTGCATGCGGTTCCTCTAAATTGTTGCTTACCTGGATGTTCGACAACTATTTCCAGGCTCTTTTCAAAAATATTCTGAGTTACAAATCAATTTAAGTAGTCTGGGAATGGGATACAAAATGAGAATAAACACAACCATTCCAAAAATATTTTTGGAGATAATTACACTATCCATAATAGTTAGAAAACGTGCGCTAATATTATGCTATAATTTTATATTTATTCCGAAATTTACGATAACACATTGATTTCAAAAAGTTACGTGTTATTAAAATCAAGAGAGATAAAAAAATTCATTAAGTATTCGTATAGTTTCGAACAAATGAAAATTGTAAGATATTCCTAAATAGTTGTTCCAAGGTCTAAATGACAAAGCATATGCGTTCGACAGTAGACTGCATATGTAATTGTCTCTTTCAATATTTTACAATAAAGCAGCGTAAATTCTGGAGTTGTCTTTTGTAGAAACTTTTTGCACAAGTAAAATTAATAATAATCAGTAAAAAATACATAAACATGCTCGAATAAGAAATAATTATAATTGATTGCTTTTGTTGTAAGTACACAACATTCATAACTTATCAATGAAAGTGTTGGAGAGAAGCGCATACCATGGTTTTGATTTCACTTCGCTTGTTACGTTGTGCACATTATTATTTATGTATATACGCGATAATTAATATTTTCTTTTTAACCTTAAAAAAGTACACACACGAAAATACCAACTTACGTTTAAATGAATTCTTAAAATTGTATATCTTCTATAAATGTGATACACAGTTAGCTTGTGGTATAAAACCCCTAACTACTAGTTTTGTTTTAAGTAAGGATGTTAGTGAAATTCATACTTCGATCAATTCCAACTCAAATGATTTCTTTATTTAATTGGACTGTCACTTTGTTTGCTGACGCGAACACGTTCACATTTGCCTTTTATATCAATTCATTCACAAATATATAAAATAATAACAATGATTACAAAAATTAAAATGGTAATGTCCACCGTCCTCGTCATTGAAGCGATTAGTAGAATGACAGTGCAAACATAATTCTCAAATGGATGAAAAATTCAATATTGACAATCTATTATCTTTCTTATTGTTTCGTAAATAGGATTCGTAGGTTTAATTGAAATTAATATGTACATTTTTTACTCCAAAGAACATAAATACATATTCAAATATTTGGTATATTATTCAAAGAGCTAACCCGCTTCAACGAACAAAATCCAATTTGCGCAAATCTCCACGGTGGAAGCTGTGGTGAGTTTTCATTTACATACATACGTTGAAACAGCAACGTTGCTCAGTTGAGAACAACAACAACTACGTAATCACTAGGTAAGGGCGGTACGTCGGTGACTAATGCTTCATTTAGTTACAGCCTCAAGTCCGTGGACCGAATCAACTGATTATGACGTATCTCATGAGTGTGCATCACCGCTTCTATCGTCCGCATCTACCGTCCGTATACATGGATATCCGCGAAAATTGAATTTTTTTCTGTAGAAACGTGTCAGCTGATTTCTCTTTTGCAACACAAGGTTGCAATTTGAAATATTCTTAAACTAACTCGCAATTAAAGTCGAATACAATTATTCAGAAAAAGAAAAAGAAATGTGATCATTAAAGAACAACAACTACGAGTACGCAAGTGCGGTATGTCGTTGACCAAAGAAAGCATAAATGGCGCATATGTTGTCACTACGGAAGGGCGGCATGTCGGTGACTAAATGAAGCATAAGTCAGTTTACCATGAAATGGCAAACCAACTGATAATCAATTAACACAACTTTATCTAAAATATGGTTCACTCTGTATGCAAGCTTATTGATATACAACCAACAATTAAAAAGTGCTAAAAATATACATACGTATGTATGTGACTTACAATCCAATGCAAATATTTATGTATGAATGTAAGTGGGCTATAGTTAAGCAAATAAAATTATTTTCGAACCAAAGAAAGTACATTATAAATAAATTTTTGGTTTACATACATATGTATGTGAGTATGTAGATTTAGTGATTTTGACTTCGAAACCTTTTATTTATTATATAAATTCAAAGTACATATATGCATTTTACATATATAACTGATTATTTCAGTTTGTTTATGTATGTCACCGAGTATCGAGTTTATAACATATTCATAATTAGTGGTTAACCACGAGAATCAACAAATAGTATACCTACAAACCTAATCATAAATACTCTTCAGCGAAGCTGAAACTGGTATGGAAATATACTAGTCTAAATCTAGGATTTCCTAAATAAAATTGAACTAATCAGAGAACCACCATCAAATCAAACACATACCGCGACTTGTAATTTTATTATTATTTGTGATTTCACTTTATACAATATATAATATGTTTTTATGCATTGACTTCAAGCATTGGCCCAAAAATAGAACATTTGATGTTTCCAAATTAAAATGTAAATTATATTAAAATATTTAAATTATATTTAATAAAAACATTACTTATATGGAAACCTCATACTAGTTCTAAAGTTTCTAACCAGTTGAATCGTTGCTGGACAAAATCTTTCTCACATAAGCATAAACATACATATGTATACACATATGTATGTATGGGTATATACATACACAAGTAGTATTTTTTTTCAAAATAACCCATATTTTTAACCAAAATTGATTGGTGTGGGCTCTTCAAGATAACTACGAGGGTAGGAAAACCATAGGGAACAGCATTCTTCTGGGATACTTATGTATAAAGAAAGCAAGATTATACCGCGTTTTATTATTAAGTACTTTGAGCTAAACATTTGTATAAATATTGTATATACAAAAGTGTTATAAATTCTTGTTTACATTGTTTAACCCTCAGTCGCCTCTAGCACGCAAGAAAATGGATGCGCTTTAAGGGCGGAGGAGGATAAGGTTAATTCGTGCAAAAACACGAATGCTTTTCAGCCGATATATGTATGTATGTATGTATTTAAAATTCCTTTATTAAAGCCAAAGCAAGATAATTACCTTCAACAGGCAACAAATCTAAATTTTTAATTTTTTTTGGAACACTTTGAATGGAATAACGCGCTTTTTTTGGGAAAAATGAATGTAAGACGATAATTATTAAAAAAAATTGAAAAACTTTTCGGCGTTATCTCGTAAATTATGTTCAAAAATGTTACACATAACAAAATACCCGGTAATTTCATCAGTTTTGCTTCATCTAATTTGAAATACATATATATTATATACTCTATTTAGAAATAAGAAATAAAACTTCCTTAGAATCATTCAAACAGCCATTTCAAAAGGTTTTCTAAGGGTTTAGTCAATACTCTATTAACATATTATGTACTATATAATACATTTTTTTTATTCTTGTGGTGGTGGTGCAGATTTGTTAGCAAGAATTTTTAAAACAGTTTTGCATGCTTGGCTGCAAAATCATCTGAACATTACACTGAATGGCTACATAGCCAGTATTTCACTATTTTCTTTCTTATTTAACAAGATAATATAATAAAAGAAACACCTTATATTTATTATAATCGAAAATTATGCCAATATACAGTCTTCTCCTAACGTCGTAAAATAATTTCTCACCGAAGTTTCAAGCGTTAATTTTTTTTTACTAGTGTGGTATATATACAAATGTATAATGTACGTTTTATATAAATTTCTATTTCGCATCAAAATTCAGGCGCGTGCACGTCTGTCTCGTAAAATGTCGTTGGAGTAACTAAAAGTTTCTCCGAAGCACCTTAAAATCGCTTACTAAGCTTTGTTGTGAGCTAAACGAGAGGCAGCACCGGCGATAACGAAAAAACAAAACCACACAGCAGTCACATACATATTATTCAACATCATAAACATCATTATGACATTCATTAAAACATCATTACTAAATTTCCAAGTACATACATACACTTACAAAAATACAATGTATATAAGTAATTTTTGCTTTAGTCTCCAAAGCTACTACGTTTGCCAAAGAGTCTTTTTGATACTGAAGTTGATTTGGATTTGTGAGTAAACAATTTACGGTATCAACGCAAAACTTACTACCAACGCAAGGTGTGTGCAAGCGTAGAGCTTAAGACGCCTAGTATTTGGGCTTCTTCCATTTTAATATTTTCGTAACACGTTGCATAGAGTGTAAAAGTTTCGTTAACGACCGCAAATCGTCTTGTTCGTAAATACATAAAGTGAGCTAGGTAATTATTTAAGGCAAAAACCAAAATTTAGCAAAACTGATTGCACAATATGAAAAATGAAAAGGTATTCCTGAAAAAAGTGGATCAACGATATGCTACCACCTAATTTTGGTTAAAATTTCATTATCACAAAGCATTCATGCATACAGTTACGGACAATAAAAGAGAATCAAGGTATTGTTTTGAAACAATTTGTTGAAATTTTCCATTTATGTACTGACTTTTGTTTTTGCATTATATCAAATGTAATCATATGAAGTCTAAAAAAAGAGGAAAGAATAGAATTGTCGAGTTTTAAAAATATTAAATTTAAAAAGTGTAAAGTAAACTAGAGTGAAGCTGAAAATTAAAAAAAAAAATAATGGTTTGACATTCTATGGTCTGAATGCAAAATTAATATGATAGACAATAATGGTTGGACGTGAGTCCGACGTCCAAAAAACAAAGAATTGTGCGCCCGCTGCACGACTTACTCCTTGAAACACCGTGGCGTCAATACGAGTATAATTGTATTCACATATGTTCCACAGAGTACTTGCCGGAGCATATTTCAGTCTATGCCTGGAAGATGTGCATCTGCATTAGACGATGAAGTGTACGCTTCAAAGTACTAACAATTTTTTCTATAAGTTTTTTACAAATTTATTTTTTTAAGGATAATCTGTAATGATTCTTGATTTTTGAACTTTATTGTTGTTGTTGTTAACGGTTAGCTAATCCCCGTTAGGATGGTAAGGGTTGTTTGTGTTGTCGTCGAGGTCATCTAACGGTAGGCCCAAGAAACGTGCCAAAGGGAGGAAGGTGTTAGATGGGTAGGGTTTGTGGGGCTTGCAAAGAGGTGGCCAGTGTCATGCGGAGACTCGTTGCTCCACTGTGAATGGCGGTCAGTGCCTGTCGAAAGTTTGTTGCGTCCGAAGTCTGGTCGGCGTACTGTTCGATGTCGTCGACATAGTCGAGGAATGACTCTTGATGCTCCTGGGAGGCGGTTCCGCTACAAGCAGGTGGCTGCAAGGATGATTCCAACGGAAACAACCCAGCAGGAACTGCCTGGAGAGGAGTTGATTATGCTCCTTTACAGGTGGCATGCGCGTCTCGCTGTGGAGGTGTTCAATGGGAGACATCAAAAGGCATCCCGTCGTGGTCCGGAGTGCTGTATTCTGACAGGTCTGAAGTTTCCTCATCTACGTACCACTGCATCCAGGCGACCATATTGGTGCTGCGTAGTTGAGGACCGGCCGGCCGATTGCCTTGTAAGTTGCCAGCTACGTCTCTTTGTCTTTTCCCCATGTGCTGCCGGCTAGCGACTTGAGGATTTTGTTGCGGCTCTATACCTTGGCGATAATCGCGGTCGTATGGGGAGAGAAGGAGCATAGACTATCGAGGGTTACGCCTAAAATCTTAGGGTTATTGACAGTCGGAATTTTGACGCCGTCGACTGCAATATTAAGTTCCCGTCTATACTCCTTCGTCCAGTTTGTGAATATGGTCGCTGTGGACCAGTAACCCAAAGCTTACTCACACCGGTGGAGAGGTTGCAGGACTTCAGGTGCTCTATCCATTTCGTCCGCTTATGTTGATTTACCATACGCCGAATCTCCAAATTGAGATCCCTTATTCGGGGATCCCCGGGATCGGCATGGCGTAAGGTGCCGCGCTCGTTAGCTAGAACAGCTGCTTCGGCTGGGAAATTAGGGCGGATTTCCGCTATTCTTCCAGCCGGGATGAAGCGAGCGGTAGCTGCTGCGATCACCTTGCGGAATTGACGCTCGCCAACGCATACGTCCGTAAGAATGGGTAGAGCGTTGAAGGTGCTCTCGGTAAATTGTGTGAAGCCGACCCAATTAGCTTTTTTAAAGTTAATGAAGGAACGGTTGTCCACAGAAACGAAATCAGGAGGCTTCTCGATCGAGATTATTATGGGCAGATGGTCTGATACGAGAGTTAGCATAAGTCGCCAGGTTATGCTATTTATCAGACCACCACTAGCAATGGTAATATCGGGCGAGCTCGGTGCTCATAACTCTGGTGGGAGCTTCGTCCTTCATTGTGCAGAATGTCGAGTCGTCAATCTGTTCCGCCAGCTCCATCCCCCTACGATCATTTGACAGGCAGGAATGCCAAAGATCGTGGTGTGCGTTAAAGTCGTCTAGTACCATACGGTTTTCACCACGAAGTAGCGCACCTATATTCGGGTGATATCCTGTAGGGCAACATGTAACTGGGGGGATGTATATATTAAATATTTCGAGCTCGACATCGCCTGACCGGATAGCTATGCCCTGACATTCTAGGGTAGTATCCCTGGGATCGATGTCTTCTTCGATTTGACGAACTTTGTATTTTACCTTTGTTTCGCAAAATTTATGAATTGTTTTTTCCCCAATATTTATTTATTTTAGTTGAATTTAAATCAAATTCATATTTTTTAGAACGGAATAGATGATTATATTTTGTTGTCCGTAACTGTATATGAAGGTGTATGGAGAGTGGAATTAAATAAATTGGACTTTTTAATGTTACGGTTAAGAATGTAGCAATTTTATTATAAGGATTTGTACCATTATGATTTTAAAATTATTTCGCGCGACCGTCGCGGTTGTCTTGAATAATTCCAGGCGACAGGTTCAATTTTCGACCACTTTTCGCAGCAATTGGGTCGTATTATGTCAGCTATAACACGTCGAATATTATCTTCAAATGCGTCAATTATTTCGGGCTTATCTGTGTAGACAAGTGACTTCACATAATTCAACAAACAATTGTCGAGAGGTGTTAAATCGCAGAATCTTGGTGGCCATGACAGCAAAAACTCCCGTCCTTTTTACTTACCCACAAAAATGATATAAAAACGGGTTATTTGTAAAGGAAGCACCCTATTGTACCCTAATATTTACTAACTAATTTGCCGATTCCGCTGTAATAAGAAGGAAAGCTTGTTAAGGGATCGACACAGTGTTGCATTATCATATAGTACTATATACTGTAATAAACATTATCTCAAATTTTGAAATCGAAATTCAAATTATTACGGTCACTACAGCATTTCTTGTAGAAACGGAGCAGAGGGGGAACATAGCGACTGTTGAAAAAAGAGCCAAAAGAAAATAAGCTTCCATAGGGCGATAGCGATTTACCTACAGATTAATAATCTTTATGAAATTTTTCTTTTAGATTAAAATTTTAGCCGCAATCGTGGACATCGAACAGGACTTTTTTTACATGTAATTTCAACAATTTATTTAACTATTACATATACACCTAATAAATAAACAAAAAAAGTCAGTTTTTATTCGTTATGAATGTATTTAATTATAAAAAAATCCCCGAAAATGAGTGTTCTTCCAGAGGGTCACACTGAGACGATTCCTTAAGGTTTCTCTTTGAGTTTTATTGGGTTGACTTTGAAATATTTACTCTTAGAGAAGAAGAGTACAGAAAAAAAATTAATAAGTTGATATGGATATTATATCGGTATGAACAGGAAGTCCACAAATTACATGCAATACTACTGATTTGAAACTCTTTATAATTTTCGGCTTTGCCAAAGCGAAATATGTAAGTATATGGATTTGTTCCAGATCGATTGAGATTGTTCGTTTATTTATATAAAAGAAGGTATGTATTTGCGCAAATAAATTTAATGCTTGCCTCAAATCAATGTTTATACAGAAATTGCACTATTGAATAGCAGTCCCAAATACTGGCATTCAAAGAAACTGAAATGCACATACGAAAATTTGCAATGATGATGAAAAAGAATAAGAATATGATCGAGGAATTTCTAAAGGATCCCAAGAACTTTGGTGAAACACCTCGAGCAGGCCGATAATAAGAACGTGAGCCCATCGCAAATTTGGTGTCAATTGACTCTTCCTCTCCGACAAGTCCACAAAATCCTTAAAGCAGATAACATCATTCGATATGAAAAAGAAGTGCTAAACCTAGACTTTTGCAAAGGCACAAGTTGGCGCGACTGTCGCGAGAAAGAAATCCGATTCGCCTTTAAAGGATTGATTGTTATATGGACCGTATTTGGATTTCATGGAAACACTGCATTTTGTTTTGCGTCCGACAAATGAACTCGTAAAAATAAGTTCAAAACATTTGTCGGTTATTTACTTTTATGAAAAGTTTTGGATTTCAAAACTTTAATATTTGAAAAAAAGGATCTTTAAACATTTGGGTACAAGAAGAAAAATATTTCATTATGTAAATAACTAGACGGCCCAACGTTTATAATTTTTTCTCAGCTTTTCAGTTGTACCATATATACGTTTAATTTATTCGATTTTCTTTATAAACTAAAATTACATTTTCAAAAAGTTTTTTTTTTTCAATTTGGAACTAATTTTATTAAATTTTATTAAAAAACGTAAACTAATGCCCTTGGCAAGTGATTTATGGTAGTTATGGATGCGCATATCATCTACTAGATGATCCAAACTCTGAAGCGTTGTTGCGCGTTCCTAGTGTTAATGGAAAGGCCTTCAATCCTCTAGCCTATCTCTAATGGAAATGCATTTGACCGTCTATATATGTATGTAAACAAAATATTTTCTGTTACCTAGTGCAGTTCGTTTGTACGCCAGTGACCGGCAATGATACCTGTTAAAGTGCATATTCCCACTTTCGTATTTACTGCTTTTTGATTGGTGCTCTCAAGAAAACTAATCAACGTCACCTTAACAATGGGTTGGGTATATGTGAAAGCAGAAAAGCTCTCTTCACTCGCGAGCTCAAAGCGTGGATATAGATGCCACAAAGCGTTAAGTAGGCGCCAAAGAAGCAAATTTCTAAATATTCCACATATTGAAATCAAAATAAAATATTAAAGGTTATTTCTCAAAAGAGGCTGGTTTTCAAGACATCTGGAAGTCATTGTATTCATCAAAGGACTCCAATATAAATGTTAATGGATAAATTATCACATTATTCTTAACGTAAAATATTTTATTAGTTAGATTTCAGATAAAGTAATTATGCAGTATCCTGAAATTTGAGGGGATAGTAATTCTTCTAGATAACGTATAAAAATGTAAAAGTATGAAATAGCACATAGTATATAAAAATTTTAAATAACATTATTTTGGGTCGCTAGACAATCTGATTGAGTTAATTGTTACAGTGTAATAAAATTTGATTCTTAAAATATTTCGTTAGATAATACAAATCCTTTAATATTATCCTAACGTTGCACTTAATATTCTAATAAAATCCATTCTGAACTTCTACTGAATAAACGGTTTAACAATTACCTCGAGGTGGTGGGCCTGTTTTCGGCGCGGCGTGCGAACAAAGTCGACCAATTTTTGAAACACTTACAGCTATGTCACTACTGTAATTAGTTGGTGCTCTTAAACGGCTCGTGGGTCCTCCAGTTATTGATAAAGTAGGCGTTGATAGTGCAGAAACTGCTGGTTCGACTGGTGAAGGTGTTGCATTCGGTATAGATTGGCCATTTGATAGCAACAACGTCTCACCGTCGGTGGGTGGAGCAGTTTCAGACGAAGATGACATTGGTGGCGGCATCTCAAAATTACTTTTATCATCACTCATTTTTATAATTTATAGGGTGAATATTTGCTAATATTATTATTAATTTGATTTTATTATTTACTCATCATACATACTAAGAAAAATAATAAGCGCTAAAATATGCTTTACCGTGATTATCTAAAACAAAGAACCACTTGGTGCCAGTTCACACACGTACTCTTTTGTCATCCAAAACGGTTTTTTCAAGAATTACACTTATGGAATAATGTCTCTAGCGGAAAATTGGCAAAAAGTGGTCGACCAAAATGGTTTATTTACTTATTAGTGTAAATTTAAAAAAAAAATAAGTTTGATTAAAAATACGAAAAGACTTTTTCGACTACCCAATATTAAGATGCGTTTATATTTATTTATTTTAACCGCAATTGATTTGGTATCTAACTAATTCATTAATGTTTCGTAAGAAAAGGAATAAATATGGGGGAAAAAATTACGGGATCTTCAAAACATCAATAGCATGTTTTGTATTAAATAGAATTCAGATGGATTAGGGAATTCCCGTTCAAAGTTTTCCCTTAAAAATATTAAAAGCGTGTTTTTTAAATACATATTGTTCTACCACATTCATGATAATTGTAAAAAAAAATATAAGTCCACCATACCAACTTACAATGGAACTAAGCAATACGCTTCAAGTGACGCGTAAACGAACGGCATTAACATTCGCGAAAATTTGATGAAGAGAAAAGAAAAAAAACCGCCTCGAGTTGACTAAAAGGCTAGCCAGTGCAAAACGCTACTCCCTTCCTTCCTTTTCCTTCCTTATCGGCAAAATGTGTGCACAGTAAAGAACGTGATAAAAACGCAGAAATCAGCCATCTTTGCTTTGTTTTCATTTGAACAATGTTGCCATTGCCCAATACGCATATATAGTTTTAAGCACATCTTTGTTTTCAATAACAATATTTTACAATATAAAGTATCAAAACTGAAAACAAACTATCAAAAATAGTTTATATATTTATAAATAATAGCATTCGACTCTGATTTTGAGTTATTTTAAGAAAATTTCAAACATATTGAACAAATTGAATTATAAAAGTTGATAATTACTGCAGTATATCGATATTGGCAACCCTGCGTAGTGAGAGAGCAATCAGCTGCGACGTTTGCGATGGCAAAAATCCAAATGTCGCGGATTCTCACGTCATCCCACGTCAAAGAGAGAAGGGAGTAGCGTTTTTCACTGTGCAGTTACAGTGCGCGCCCATAAGATAGGTCGTGCCAGCTGACACGACCCACGATTCTGCGTTTTTGACTGGCTAGCCTATAACTCGTGTCGTCATGTGAACGTACTGATCGGCACCAAACGAGAATTTACCGATTATGTGCGACAAAAGAGTCTTCATTTGAACGCAGTATTAATCTACGCTTTTGTCGATTATGTAATGAAACCTGCCATCAGAATATTTTGTGTATGTTGCGGTTTATGTGCTGGACATATAGAGAGCGACACGACATGACTGCACGACAGTGAACTGCAAATTGTATGCACACAATTTCGTTGTTGCCATACTAATACCTTTCACTTCAATGAAATTTTAATATTTTGTTCAAAATGAAATTTTTTATGCAAAAAATAAGTAAATTACAAATGATATAACGGGTAAATTTTAGAATAGCATCCCCGGATTTCGGGGTTAAAATGGGTATGTACGGATAGAAGAGGTCCTCCAGATCAAGAATATATATATAGTTGCCGCTGATTTATGGTTTTTGAGATATTTGCTTTTAAAGTTCAAAAATTCAACTATTTAAAATGCGTGTTTTTCCCATTTATAATGAATTTTATGGTTATATTTTTAACTTTTATATCCACTAACATTTCACTAAATCGTTTCTAACCGTTTATTTTATATCTTCTTCTAAATCGCAGCCGATATAACAGAGCTATTTTATGCATCTCTTTGTAAAATAACGTCAGGTTTGTTAAAGCTTTGAATAATTTTACACATTACATATTAGTGGCATCACTCCTCTCTACTGTCAACTCTACTGTCGTTGGCAAATTTAAAAATATTTTCAAGTAAGCGAGAGCGACAACTGAGAGAATGCAGTCGTGCAGCTGTCTAAATAACTGTGTCCATAAGAAAGTATGTTTTTTTAATATTTGACAGATGTCGCTTGCAGTCTGTCGCGGTGTATGTGATCAGTACATAATAAGCGATAAGTTGTTCAAGTAAGAAAAACAGATAAGTGTATAGCCATTAAAATGGGACTCAAGAGTTACAAGGTGAACGATTTATCGAGAAATCCGTTACAATATCCCCAATTTGTTTCTTCCAGAAATCGATTTACAGTTCCACCTCTAAGACTACCACTTTGATATGCTGTTTACAATGCTTACGACACGACACGACAGAACGACAGTGAACTGAAAATGGCGTTGTGCATCTTACGACATGAACATTCGTAAGAATGCAGCAACATAACAATGGCCGGCATGTACACAAGACAACGCAGTTGTCCATTTCGCATATACACAATTTCGTTGTGGCCATACTAATACCTTGCACTTCAATGAAATTTTAATATTTTGTTCAAAGTGAAATTTTTTATGCAAAAAATAAGTAAATAGGTAAATTTATTTGTTTTAAATTATCAATTGTTATTACAAATGGTAAAATAGAGTTATTTTATGCTTTTATTTGTAAAATAACGTCAAGTTTGTAAGAGCTGTGAATTATTTTACATTTTACATATTAGTGGCATCACCACTCTTCCTCATCTCTCTATCTTCCATTCTACTGCCAACTCTACTGTCGTTGGCAAATATAGGAGAATATTGAAGTTAGCGAGAACGACAACCGTCGGCCCAGTCGTGTCGTCGTCAAAATAACGTCGTATTGTGTTCAGCACTTGAGAATTGGAATCAATGCATAAAGCACATTACAAAATAAACAAGCATTATCACTTTTTCTTTGAACGTTCTTCATCTAATTTGATGAATTTCTTCGAATTAGAATTAAATTTATAACTGTATAATATACTTATTAGAACTGCACACATTTATATATTTATATGTATATATTTTAATTCACTAAACACTTTACTTTGATGTCAATTCGTATTCTTTATAATTCGGGAGTGAGATTTGCACATTTATTTTAAGCACTTTGTTAACGTTTTGCAGAATTTACCAACCGATTAAGCGGTAAGAAAATTTCCCGACTTTTTAACAAACAGCACGATATAATTTTATTTAAATGTTACTATGAGTTATGACGGATAATTAGTCTGGCAAACAAAAATCACAATTAATAAGTTAATAGAAAATGAAACTGACATGTAACCAGAGAATTCAATAAATTTAGCTGACATCAGAGATCGTATACGTTCTTTGGTCACAGTGTTAGAAATCTATTGAAACCATAAACACCGGGTGACACAAAATCGAAAATCGGCTTTTAGACAGCACAAAATATTTAATATTAGATAAGCAAAAGGTTGAATAATATTTTATAATAAAATATATTTTATTATATATATCCATATTATGGAAGGTAATGTTATAAAAAGCGAGCAAATTGTATTTTTACCTTGTTATTAAAAGGTAAATTAGTACGAATTAAGCAACTCTACTCTTTTCGTTTTTTTGCGAAGAATGTTGGAGAAAAGGAAATGTAAAAATCTTCTACCGAAGCGAACATTTGTGGATGATTAATTTCATAGAAATTTGCGGTTGAAGTGAATAAGATTTCTCGGGACAAAAATTACATTTTAAAATAGTGGTAAGCGACATATAAAACATTTCTGGAACAGTTTAATTTTTTTGACTCAATACATATTCCCATATATGAGCACATGTGTATGTATGAATTTAAATTTTAACTAATGTAAGAAAAAGGAAAACATTGGTTAACTTGCCAAAATAGGGAGAATATTCCATGCCGGCTTTAAATACGTTTGGCATTTTGCAGTGTTTGTTCATTCGTTTATTAGACAGGATGATTTTGAAATAACAAGTTGTGGGGTGTATATATCAAGGCCATGAATACGTATATTCAAGAGATTTGGGCGTGATTTAATCTCAGAATCCATACAGAGAGAGGCGGGTGGTGAAATGCATATTTATTTGTGAAATGTATGTTGACTAACCCACAAACAAACGTAGGTGTATCTTTTCACTGGCGTTCCTCCAAGAAAAGAGAAAAAAAATCAACAACAAAAGGACTTGGCAGCTGTTTAATTTCATTAAATGGAATATCACAAATAATTTATTTTTGGTTGATGACTTAATTTTTTATTACATTCAGAAATACTTTCCATAAAAATATATTGCAAGTACTCGTTACGATATCATATACATTTGTATCTGTGTATATATGAGGTAAATATGTACATATTTACATATCTTCGTTTGTTATTGAAATGAGCAAATTAAACGTTTTATATTAATTATCAATACTGTAATATATGGGCAAATATTAGGACAATCTTCTGTAAAAATATGGTGTGTGGGGGTTAATATACTATAATTATTTATATTTTCGTTAGATAAAGAAAATCAATAATCAAATTAACTTGTTTTTATAATTTTTATAATATTTATAATATATATATTTTTTAGATTTAGTATTTTAATTGTTGGTTTATCTAGAATCTGTGTTTATTATTATTTTTAGAATATGTGTTTATAGGCATTGAAAACAGCAAAAAACTCTTAATGTAGACTCCTTACCTTATATCTATATAAAAGCTCTTATCGTGCTTTCTCTTATATTGTATTCGCATGCGATTTGAACAAGTTGCATGTGTTATTGGTGGGAGATACATATGTGCGCTGGTTAGTTTTCCGGAGTTTTCTCTTTACGCAGTAACCAACAGCAAAAACTGGAAAAACATACATATGGTTGGATTCAAATATTATGAGAAGGTTTAGTTTATACAGTGCACAGTTTATTGGCCTTCTGAGCTTTCTTCCTTGGAATTGGGTAAAACTTTCGGCGTGTATACTCCAATTTGTTTCTATTTTAACACTGTTTTATTTGGCCTGGTTAGTAGTATGTTTTATATGTTTTTTTTTTGGCGTGGGTGTGGCTAAAGTATGATAGGGTTAAGGAGAAGTAATGTGAACTAAGTTTTCATTTCCGTAACAACCGATGTTACAAAAACTTTCAGCTGTGGGATTACTGTTTAACATGCCAAATAAGAAATGGTCATTAAATTCTTAAATGAGATGTTTTCCTTTATCATGCCATGTGTATGCGGTAAACCAACCCATTTGTCGAAGAACCAAATAAGGTTGTAAACCTTGCCTTGGGATGGTTTTAAACACGTTGACTTTGAAAATCCATACACAAATCAAAATTGTGCCAAAGAGAAGTCCTAAATTCATGCACCCTGTTGAAGTATCATAACGAGATGCATTATGTACATATCCCTACATTCCAGCTCATTTTGCTTTTACAGCGCCAACTTTTTTTCTTGTTTAGTGTAAATCTTATTTTAACGCATGCGTGAATAAAGTAAATTAACTTTATTTCAACATGGCAAATATTTGTGAATGTGTGGGTTGGGATTTCATATAAAAAAGAGTGTATACATATGTACATACATAGGCTGCGTTCTTGTCGAACTATATTACGACAGTTGTACTTTAAATATTTCCCTGCAGTTCCTTTTAGATGAGAGAATATGTCCTTCTCTTAAATGAAGAACACGAGCTCATTGGAATATAGTTTCGGTACCGTGCCGTAGCTGCTGGGTGTACAGTCGGCATGTGAGCACGTCCCGGACCACTTCTTAA